>NC_091812.1:11085000-11275000 GCF_041296235.1 Equus asinus
CCACTACCATGTGCCGGACACGCCGGAAACACCTACTGGACACAACGGAACCGCCTGTCGGACACGCCTGAACCACCTGCCGAGCATGCAGGAACCACCTGCTCGACTCGCAGGACCCACCTGCCGGACACGCAAAAATCACCTGCTGGCTATGCCAGAACCGCTTGCCGGACTTTCTGGAATCACCTGCTGGGAATGCTGGACCCACCTCTCAAATGTGCCAAAATCAAGTGACGGAGACGCCAAAAGCACCTGCCGAGCTAGCCGGAAGCACCTGCTCGAATCGTCGGAACCACCTGCCGGACCTGCCTGAACAACCTGCTGAGCATGCCGGAGCCACCTGCCGGACGCGCCAAAATCACCTGCGGGCTGGGCCAGAACCACTTGGAGGACTCTCTGGGATCACCTGCCGGGCATGCCGGAACCACCTCTCAGACGTGCCAGAACCACGTGCTGGACAGGCCGGAACCACGTCCAGGACAGACCAGAACCACCTGCCGAACCAAACTGAATCACCTGCCGAGAACGCTGGAACCACCTGATCCACTGCCCGGAACCACCCGCCGGACACGTCAAAATCACCTGACGGACATGCCAAAATCTTACCTGCTGGACATGCCAAAATCACCAGCCGGCTATGCCAGAACGACTTGCCGGACACTCCGGAATCACCCACCGGGCATGCCGGAGCCACCTCTCAGACTCGCCGGAAGCACGTGCCGGACACGCCGGAACCACCTATTGGACAGACCGGAACCACCTGACGGACCCATCTGAAACACCTGCTGAGCACGCCGGAACAACCTGCTCGACTCGCTGGAGCCACCTGCTGGCCACGCCAAAATCACCAGCCGGCTATGCCAGAACCACTTGCTGGACACTCCGGAATCACCTGCGGGGCATGCCGGAACCACCTCTCAGACGTGCCACTACCATGTGCCGGACACGCCGGAAACACCTACTGGACACAACGGAACCGCCTGTCGGACACGCCTGAACCACCTGCCGAGCATGCAGGAACCACCTGCTCGACTCGCAGGACCCACCTGCCGGACACGCAAAAATCACCTGCTGGCTATGCCAGAACCGCTTGCCGGACTTTCTGGAATCACCTGCTGGGAATGCTGGACCCACCTCTCAAATGTGCCAAAATCAAGTGACGGAGACGCCAAAAGCACCTGCCGAGCTAGCCGGAAGCACCTGCTCGAATCGTCGGAACCACCTGCCGGACCTGCCTGAACAACCTGCTGAGCATGCCGGAGCCACCTGCCGGACGCGCCAAAATCACCTGCGGGCTGGGCCAGAACCACTTGGAGGACTCTCTGGGATCACCTGCCGGGCATGCCGGAACCACCTCTCAGACGTGCCAGAACCACGTGCTGGACAGGCCGGAACCACGTCCAGGACAGACCAGAACCACCTGCCGAACCAAACTGAATCACCTGCCGAGAACGCTGGAACCACCTGATCCACTGCCCGGAACCACCCGCCGGACACGTCAAAATCACCTGACGGACATGCCAAAATCTTACCTGCTGGACATGCCAAAATCACCAGCCGGCTATGCCAGAACGACTTGCCGGACACTCCGGAATCACCCACCGGGCATGCCGGAGCCACCTCTCAGACTCGCCGGAAGCACGTGCCGGACACGCCGGAACCACCTATTGGACAGACCGGAACCACCTGACGGACCCATCTGAAACACCTGCTGAGCACGCCGGAACAACCTGCTCGACTCGCTGGAGCCACCTGCTGGCCACGCCAAAATCACCAGCCGGCTATGCCAGAACCACTTGCTGGACACTCCGGAATCACCTGCGGGGCATGCCGGAACCACCTCTCAGACGTGCCACTACCATGTGCCGGACACGCCGGAAACACCTACTGGACACAACGGAACCGCCTGTCGGACACGCCTGAACCACCTGCCGAGCATGCAGGAACCACCTGCTCGACTCGCAGGACCCACCTGCCGGACACGCAAAAATCACCTGCTGGCTATGCCAGAACCGCTTGCCGGACTTTCTGGAATCACCTGCTGGGAATGCTGGACCCACCTCTCAAATGTGCCAAAATCAAGTGACGGAGACGCCAAAAGCACCTGCCGAGCTAGCCGGAAGCACCTGCTCGAATCGTCGGAACCACCTGCCGGACCTGCCTGAACAACCTGCTGAGCATGCCGGAGCCACCTGCCGGACGCGCCAAAATCACCTGCGGGCTGGGCCAGAACCACTTGGAGGACTCTCTGGGATCACCTGCCGGGCATGCCGGAACCACCTCTGAGACGTGCCAGAACCACGTGCTGGACAGGCCGGAACCACCTCCAGGACAGACCAGAACCACCTGCCGAACCAAACTGAATCACCTGCCGAGAACGCTGGAACCACCTGATCCACTGCCCGGAACCACCCGCCGGACACGTCAAAATCACCTGACGGACATGCCAAAATCTTACCTGCTGGACATGCCAAAATCACCAGCCGGCTATGCCAGAACGACTTGCCGGACACTCCGGAATCACCCACCGGGCATGCCGGAGCCACCTCTCAGACTCGCCGGAAGCACGTGCCGGACACGCCGGAACCACCTATTGGACAGACCGGAACCACCTGACGGACCCATCTGAAACACCTGCTGAGCACGCCGGAACAACCTGCTCGACTCGCTGGAGCCACCTGCTGGCCACGCCAAAATCACCAGCCGGCTATGCCAGAACCACTTGCTGGACACTCCGGAATCACCTGCGGGGCATGCCGGAACCACCTCTCAGACGTGCCACTACCATGTGCCGGACACGCCGGAAACACCTACTGGACACAACGGAACCGCCTGTCGGACACGCCTGAACCACCTGCCGAGCATGCAGGAACCACCTGCTCGACTCGCAGGACCCACCTGCCGGACACGCAAAAATCACCTGCTGGCTATGCCAGAACCGCTTGCCGGACTTTCTGGAATCACCTGCTGGGAATGCTGGACCCACCTCTCAAATGTGCCAAAATCAAGTGACGGAGACGCCAAAAGCACCTGCCGAGCTAGCCGGAAGCACCTGCTCGAATCGTCGGAACCACCTGCCGGACCTGCCTGAACAACCTGCTGAGCATGCCGGAGCCACCTGCCGGACGCGCCAAAATCACCTGCGGGCTGGGCCAGAACCACTTGGAGGACTCTCTGGGATCACCTGCCGGGCATGCCGGAACCACCTCTCAGACGTGCCAGAACCACGTGCTGGACAGGCCGGAACCACCTCCAGGACAGACCAGAACCACCTGCCGAACCAAACTGAATCACCTGCCGAGAACGCTGGAACCACCTGATCCACTGCCCGGAACCACCCGCCGGACACGTCAAAATCACCTGACGGACATGCCAAAATCTTACCTGCTGGACATGCCAAAATCACCAGCCGGCTATGCCAGAACGACTTGCCGGACACTCCGGAATCACCCACCGGGCATGCCGGAGCCACCTCTCAGACTCGCCGGAAGCACGTGCCGGACACGCCGGAACCACCTATTGGACAGACCGGAACCACCTGACGGACCCATCTGAAACACCTGCTGAGCACACCGGAACAACCTGCTCGACTCGCTGGAGCCACCTGCTGGCCACGCCAAAATCACCAGCCGGCTATGCCAGAACCACTTGCTGGACACTCCGGAATCACCTGCGGGGCATGCCGGAACCACCTCTCAGACGTGCCACTACCATGTGCCGGACACGCCGGAAACACCTACTGGACACAACGGAACCGCCTGTCGGACACGCCTGAACCACCTGCCGAGCATGCAGGAACCACCTGCTCGACTCGCAGGACCCACCTGCCGGACACGCAAAAATCACCTGCTGGCTATGCCAGAACCGCTTGCCGGACTTTCTGGAATCACCTGCTGGGAATGCTGGACCCACCTCTCAAATGTGCCAAAATCAAGTGACGGAGACGCCAAAAGCACCTGCCGAGCTAGCCGGAAGCACCTGCTCGAATCGTCGGAACCACCTGCCGGACCTGCCTGAACAACCTGCTGAGCATGCCGGAGCCACCTGCCGGACGCGCCAAAATCACCTGCGGGCTGGGCCAGAACCACTTGGAGGACTCTCTGGGATCACCTGCCGGGCATGCCGGAACCACCTCTCAGACGTGCCAGAACCACGTGCTGGACAGGCCGGAACCACCTCCAGGACAGACCAGAACCACCTGCCGAACCAAACTGAATCACCTGCCGAGAACGCTGGAACCACCTGATCCACTGCCCGGAACCACCCGCCGGACACGTCAAAATCACCTGACGGACATGCCAAAATCTTACCTGCTGGACATGCCAAAATCACCAGCCGGCTATGCCAGAACGACTTGCCGGACACTCCGGAATCACCCACCGGGCATGCCGGAGCCACCTCTCAGACTCGCCGGAAGCACGTGCCGGACACGCCGGAACCACCTATTGGACAGACCGGAACCACCTGACGGACCCATCTGAAACACCTGCTGAGCACGCCGGAACAACCTGCTCGACTCGCTGGAGCCACCTGCTGGCCACGCCAAAATCACCAGCCGGCTATGCCAGAACCACTTGCTGGACACTCCGGAATCACCTGCGGGGCATGCCGGAACCACCTCTCAGACGTGCCACTACCATGTGCCGGACACGCCGGAAACACCTACTGGACACAACGGAACCGCCTGTCGGACACGCCTGAACCACCTGCCGAGCATGCAGGAACCACCTGCTCGACTCGCAGGACCCACCTGCCGGACACGCAAAAATCACCTGCTGGCTATGCCAGAACCGCTTGCCGGACTTTCTGGAATCACCTGCTGGGAATGCTGGACCCACCTCTCAAATGTGCCAAAATCAAGTGACGGAGACGCCAAAAGCACCTGCCGAGCTAGCCGGAAGCACCTGCTCGAATCGTCGGAACCACCTGCCGGACCTGCCTGAACAACCTGCTGAGCATGCCGGAGCCACCTGCCGGACACGCCAAAATCACCTGCGGGCTGGGCCAGAACCACTTGGAGGACTCTCTGGGATCACCTGCCGGGCATGCCGGAACCACCTCTCAGACGTGCCAGAACCACGTGCTGGACAGGCCGGAACCACCTCCAGGACAGACCAGAACCACCTGCCGAACCAAACTGAATCACCTGCCGAGAACGCTGGAACCACCTGATCCACTGCCCGGAACCACCCGCCGGACACGTCAAAATCACCTGACGGACATGCCAAAATCTTACCTGCTGGACATGCCAAAATCACCAGCCGGCTATGCCAGAACGACTTGCCGGACACTCCGGAATCACCCACCGGGCATGCCGGAGCCACCTCTCAGACTCGCCGGAAGCACGTGCCGGACACGCCGGAACCACCTATTGGACAGACCGGAACCACCTGACGGACCCATCTGAAACACCTGCTGAGCACGCCGGAACAACCTGCTCGACTCGCTGGAGCCACCTGCTGGCCACGCCAAAATCACCAGCCGGCTATGCCAGAACCACTTGCTGGACACTCCGGAATCACCTGCGGGGCATGCCGGAACCACCTCTCAGACGTGCCACTACCATGTGCCGGACACGCCGGAAACACCTACTGGACACAACGGAACCGCCTGTCGGACACGCCTGAACCACCTGCCGAGCATGCAGGAACCACCTGCTCGACTCGCAGGACCCACCTGCCGGACACGCAAAAATCACCTGCTGGCTATGCCAGAACCGCTTGCCGGACTTTCTGGAATCACCTGCTGGGAATGCTGGACCCACCTCTCAAATGTGCCAAAATCAAGTGACGGAGACGCCAAAAGCACCTGCCGAGCTAGCCGGAAGCACCTGCTCGAATCGTCGGAACCACCTGCCGGACCTGCCTGAACAACCTGCTGAGCATGCCGGAGCCACCTGCCGGACGCGCCAAAATCACCTGCGGGCTGGGCCAGAACCACTTGGAGGACTCTCTGGGATCACCTGCCGGGCATGCCGGAACCACCTCTGAGACGTGCCAGAACCACGTGCTGGACAGGCCGGAACCACCTCCAGGACAGACCAGAACCACCTGCCGAACCAAACTGAATCACCTGCCGAGAACGCTGGAACCACCTGATCCACTGCCCGGAACCACCCGCCGGACACGTCAAAATCACCTGACGGACATGCCAAAATCTTACCTGCTGGACATGCCAAAATCACCAGCCGGCTATGCCAGAACGACTTGCCGGACACTCCGGAATCACCCACCGGGCATGCCGGAGCCACCTCTCAGACTCGCCGGAAGCACGTGCCGGACACGCCGGAACCACCTATTGGACAGACCGGAACCACCTGACGGACCCATCTGAAACACCTGCTGAGCACGCCGGAACAACCTGCTCGACTCGCTGGAGCCACCTGCTGGCCACGCCAAAATCACCAGCCGGCTATGCCAGAACCACTTGCTGGACACTCCGGAATCACCTGCGGGGCATGCCGGAACCACCTCTCAGACGTGCCACTACCATGTGCCGGACACGCCGGAAACACCTACTGGACACAACGGAACCGCCTGTCGGACACGCCTGAACCACCTGCCGAGCATGCAGGAACCACCTGCTCGACTCGCAGGACCCACCTGCCGGACACGCAAAAATCACCTGCTGGCTATGCCAGAACCGCTTGCCGGACTTTCTGGAATCACCTGCTGGGAATGCTGGACCCACCTCTCAAATGTGCCAAAATCAAGTGACGGAGACGCCAAAAGCACCTGCCGAGCTAGCCGGAAGCACCTGCTCGAATCGTCGGAACCACCTGCCGGACCTGCCTGAACAACCTGCTGAGCATGCCGGAGCCACCTGCCGGACGCGCCAAAATCACCTGCGGGCTGGGCCAGAACCACTTGGAGGACTCTCTGGGATCACCTGCCGGGCATGCCGGAACCACCTCTCAGACGTGCCAGAACCACGTGCTGGAC
Organism: Equus asinus; assembly: GCF_041296235.1. Lineage (NCBI taxonomy): Eukaryota > Metazoa > Chordata > Mammalia > Perissodactyla > Equidae > Equus > Equus asinus. The sequence continues at coordinate 11,091,942 of NC_091812.1, forward strand.
AGGCCGGAACCACGTCCAGGACAGACCAGAACCACCTGCCGAACCAAACTGAATCACCTGCCGAGAACGCTGGAACCACCTGATCCACTGCCCGGAACCACCCGCCGGACACGTCAAAATCACCTGACGGACATGCCAAAATCTTACCTGCTGGACATGCCAAAATCACCAGCCGGCTATGCCAGAACGACTTGCCGGACACTCCGGAATCACCCACCGGGCATGCCGGAGCCACCTCTCAGACTCGCCGGAAGCACGTGCCGGACACGCCGGAACCACCTATTGGACAGACCGGAACCACCTGACGGACCCATCTGAAACACCTGCTGAGCACGCCGGAACAACCTGCTCGACTCGCTGGAGCCACCTGCTGGCCACGCCAAAATCACCAGCCGGCTATGCCAGAACCACTTGCTGGACACTCCGGAATCACCTGCGGGGCATGCCGGAACCACCTCTCAGACGTGCCACTACCATGTGCCGGACACGCCGGAAACACCTACTGGACACAACGGAACCGCCTGTCGGACACGCCTGAACCACCTGCCGAGCATGCAGGAACCACCTGCTCGACTCGCAGGACCCACCTGCCGGACACGCAAAAATCACCTGCTGGCTATGCCAGAACCGCTTGCCGGACTTTCTGGAATCACCTGCTGGGAATGCTGGACCCACCTCTCAAATGTGCCAAAATCAAGTGACGGAGACGCCAAAAGCACCTGCCGAGCTAGCCGGAAGCACCTGCTCGAATCGTCGGAACCACCTGCCGGACCTGCCTGAACAACCTGCTGAGCATGCCGGAGCCACCTGCCGGACACGCCAAAATCACCTGCGGGCTGGGCCAGAACCACTTGGAGGACTCTCTGGGATCACCTGCCGGGCATGCCGGAACCACCTCTCAGACGTGCCAGAACCACGTGCTGGACAGGCCGGAACCACCTCCAGGACAGACCAGAACCACCTGCCGAACCAAACTGAATCACCTGCCGAGAACGCTGGAACCACCTGATCCACTGCCCGGAACCACCCGCCGGACACGTCAAAATCACCTGACGGACATGCCAAAATCTTACCTGCTGGACATGCCAAAATCACCAGCCGGCTATGCCAGAACGACTTGCCGGACACTCCGGAATCACCCACCGGGCATGCCGGAGCCACCTCTCAGACTCGCCGGAAGCACGTGCCGGACACGCCGGAACCACCTATTGGACAGACCGGAACCACCTGACGGACCCATCTGAAACACCTGCTGAGCACGCCGGAACAACCTGCTCGACTCGCTGGAGCCACCTGCTGGCCACGCCAAAATCACCAGCCGGCTATGCCAGAACCACTTGCTGGACACTCCGGAATCACCTGCGGGGCATGCCGGAACCACCTCTCAGACGTGCCACTACCATGTGCCGGACACGCCGGAAACACCTACTGGACACAACGGAACCGCCTGTCGGACACGCCTGAACCACCTGCCGAGCATGCAGGAACCACCTGCTCGACTCGCAGGACCCACCTGCCGGACACGCAAAAATCACCTGCTGGCTATGCCAGAACCGCTTGCCGGACTTTCTGGAATCACCTGCTGGGAATGCTGGACCCACCTCTCAAATGTGCCAAAATCAAGTGACGGAGACGCCAAAAGCACCTGCCGAGCTAGCCGGAAGCACCTGCTCGAATCGTCGGAACCACCTGCCGGACCTGCCTGAACAACCTGCTGAGCATGCCGGAGCCACCTGCCGGACGCGCCAAAATCACCTGCGGGCTGGGCCAGAACCACTTGGAGGACTCTCTGGGATCACCTGCCGGGCATGCCGGAACCACCTCTGAGACGTGCCAGAACCACGTGCTGGACAGGCCGGAACCACCTCCAGGACAGACCAGAACCACCTGCCGAACCAAACTGAATCACCTGCCGAGAACGCTGGAACCACCTGATCCACTGCCCGGAACCACCCGCCGGACACGTCAAAATCACCTGACGGACATGCCAAAATCTTACCTGCTGGACATGCCAAAATCACCAGCCGGCTATGCCAGAACGACTTGCCGGACACTCCGGAATCACCCACCGGGCATGCCGGAGCCACCTCTCAGACTCGCCGGAAGCACGTGCCGGACACGCCGGAACCACCTATTGGACAGACCGGAACCACCTGACGGACCCATCTGAAACACCTGCTGAGCACGCCGGAACAACCTGCTCGACTCGCTGGAGCCACCTGCTGGCCACGCCAAAATCACCAGCCGGCTATGCCAGAACCACTTGCTGGACACTCCGGAATCACCTGCGGGGCATGCCGGAACCACCTCTCAGACGTGCCACTACCATGTGCCGGACACGCCGGAAACACCTACTGGACACAACGGAACCGCCTGTCGGACACGCCTGAACCACCTGCCGAGCATGCAGGAACCACCTGCTCGACTCGCAGGACCCACCTGCCGGACACGCAAAAATCACCTGCTGGCTATGCCAGAACCGCTTGCCGGACTTTCTGGAATCACCTGCTGGGAATGCTGGACCCACCTCTCAAATGTGCCAAAATCAAGTGACGGAGACGCCAAAAGCACCTGCCGAGCTAGCCGGAAGCACCTGCTCGAATCGTCGGAACCACCTGCCGGACCTGCCTGAACAACCTGCTGAGCATGCCGGAGCCACCTGCCGGACGCGCCAAAATCACCTGCGGGCTGGGCCAGAACCACTTGGAGGACTCTCTGGGATCACCTGCCGGGCATGCCGGAACCACCTCTCAGACGTGCCAGAACCACGTGCTGGACAGGCCGGAACCACGTCCAGGACAGACCAGAACCACCTGCCGAACCAAACTGAATCACCTGCCGAGAACGCTGGAACCACCTGATCCACTGCCCGGAACCACCCGCCGGACACGTCAAAATCACCTGACGGACATGCCAAAATCTTACCTGCTGGACATGCCAAAATCACCAGCCGGCTATGCCAGAACGACTTGCCGGACACTCCGGAATCACCCACCGGGCATGCCGGAGCCACCTCTCAGACTCGCCGGAAGCACGTGCCGGACACGCCGGAACCACCTATTGGACAGACCGGAACCACCTGACGGACCCATCTGAAACACCTGCTGAGCACGCCGGAACAACCTGCTCGACTCGCTGGAGCCACCTGCTGGCCACGCCAAAATCACCAGCCGGCTATGCCAGAACCACTTGCTGGACACTCCGGAATCACCTGCGGGGCATGCCGGAACCACCTCTCAGACGTGCCACTACCATGTGCCGGACACGCCGGAAACACCTACTGGACACAACGGAACCGCCTGTCGGACACGCCTGAACCACCTGCCGAGCATGCAGGAACCACCTGCTCGACTCGCAGGACCCACCTGCCGGACACGCAAAAATCACCTGCTGGCTATGCCAGAACCGCTTGCCGGACTTTCTGGAATCACCTGCTGGGAATGCTGGACCCACCTCTCAAATGTGCCAAAATCAAGTGACGGAGACGCCAAAAGCACCTGCCGAGCTAGCCGGAAGCACCTGCTCGAATCGTCGGAACCACCTGCCGGACCTGCCTGAACAACCTGCTGAGCATGCCGGAGCCACCTGCCGGACGCGCCAAAATCACCTGCGGGCTGGGCCAGAACCACTTGGAGGACTCTCTGGGATCACCTGCCGGGCATGCCGGAACCACCTCTCAGACGTGCCAGAACCACGTGCTGGACAGGCCGGAACCACGTCCAGGACAGACCAGAACCACCTGCCGAACCAAACTGAATCACCTGCCGAGAACGCTGGAACCACCTGATCCACTGCCCGGAACCACCCGCCGGACACGTCAAAATCACCTGACGGACATGCCAAAATCTTACCTGCTGGACATGCCAAAATCACCAGCCGGCTATGCCAGAACGACTTGCCGGACACTCCGGAATCACCCACCGGGCATGCCGGAGCCACCTCTCAGACTCGCCGGAAGCACGTGCCGGACACGCCGGAACCACCTATTGGACAGACCGGAACCACCTGACGGACCCATCTGAAACACCTGCTGAGCACGCCGGAACAACCTGCTCGACTCGCTGGAGCCACCTGCTGGCCACGCCAAAATCACCAGCCGGCTATGCCAGAACCACTTGCTGGACACTCCGGAATCACCTGCGGGGCATGCCGGAACCACCTCTCAGACGTGCCACTACCATGTGCCGGACACGCCGGAAACACCTACTGGACACAACGGAACCGCCTGTCGGACACGCCTGAACCACCTGCCGAGCATGCAGGAACCACCTGCTCGACTCGCAGGACCCACCTGCCGGACACGCAAAAATCACCTGCTGGCTATGCCAGAACCGCTTGCCGGACTTTCTGGAATCACCTGCTGGGAATGCTGGACCCACCTCTCAAATGTGCCAAAATCAAGTGACGGAGACGCCAAAAGCACCTGCCGAGCTAGCCGGAAGCACCTGCTCGAATCGTCGGAACCACCTGCCGGACCTGCCTGAACAACCTGCTGAGCATGCCGGAGCCACCTGCCGGACGCGCCAAAATCACCTGCGGGCTGGGCCAGAACCACTTGGAGGACTCTCTGGGATCACCTGCCGGGCATGCCGGAACCACCTCTGAGACGTGCCAGAACCACGTGCTGGACAGGCCGGAACCACCTCCAGGACAGACCAGAACCACCTGCCGAACCAAACTGAATCACCTGCCGAGAACGCTGGAACCACCTGATCCACTGCCCGGAACCACCCGCCGGACACGTCAAAATCACCTGACGGACATGCCAAAATCTTACCTGCTGGACATGCCAAAATCACCAGCCGGCTATGCCAGAACGACTTGCCGGACACTCCGGAATCACCCACCGGGCATGCCGGAGCCACCTCTCAGACTCGCCGGAAGCACGTGCCGGACACGCCGGAACCACCTATTGGACAGACCGGAACCACCTGACGGACCCATCTGAAACACCTGCTGAGCACGCCGGAACAACCTGCTCGACTCGCTGGAGCCACCTGCTGGCCACGCCAAAATCACCAGCCGGCTATGCCAGAACCACTTGCTGGACACTCCGGAATCACCTGCGGGGCATGCCGGAACCACCTCTCAGACGTGCCACTACCATGTGCCGGACACGCCGGAAACACCTACTGGACACAACGGAACCGCCTGTCGGACACGCCTGAACCACCTGCCGAGCATGCAGGAACCACCTGCTCGACTCGCAGGACCCACCTGCCGGACACGCAAAAATCACCTGCTGGCTATGCCAGAACCGCTTGCCGGACTTTCTGGAATCACCTGCTGGGAATGCTGGACCCACCTCTCAAATGTGCCAAAATCAAGTGACGGAGACGCCAAAAGCACCTGCCGAGCTAGCCGGAAGCACCTGCTCGAATCGTCGGAACCACCTGCCGGACCTGCCTGAACAACCTGCTGAGCATGCCGGAGCCACCTGCCGGACACGCCAAAGTCACCTGCGGGCTGGGCCAGAACCACTTGGAGGACTCTCTGGGATCACCTGCCGGGCATGCCGGAACCACCTCTGAGACGTGCCAGAACCACGTGCTGGACAGGCCGGAACCACCTCCAGGACAGACCAGAACCACCTGCCGAACCAAACTGAATCACCTGCCGAGAACGCTGGAACCACCTGATCCACTGCCCGGAACCACCCGCCGGACACGTCAAAATCACCTGACGGACATGCCAAAATCTTACCTGCTGGACATGCCAAAATCACCAGCCGGCTATGCCAGAACGACTTGCCGGACACTCCGGAATCACCCACCGGGCATGCCGGAGCCACCTCTCAGACTCGCCGGAAGCACGTGCCGGACACGCCGGAACCACCTATTGGACAGACCGGAACCACCTGACGGACCCATCTGAAACACCTGCTGAGCACGCCGGAACAACCTGCTCGACTCGCTGGAGCCACCTGCTGGCCACGCCAAAATCACCAGCCGGCTATGCCAGAACCACTTGCTGGACACTCCGGAATCACCTGCGGGGCATGCCGGAACCACCTCTCAGACGTGCCACTACCATGTGCCGGACACGCCGGAAACACCTACTGGACACAACGGAACCGCCTGTCGGACACGCCTGAACCACCTGCCGAGCATGCAGGAACCACCTGCTCGACTCGCAGGACCCACCTGCCGGACACGCAAAAATCACCTGCTGGCTATGCCAGAACCGCTTGCCGGACTTTCTGGAATCACCTGCTGGGAATGCTGGACCCACCTCTCAAATGTGCCAAAATCAAGTGACGGAGACGCCAAAAGCACCTGCCGAGCTAGCCGGAAGCACCTGCTCGAATCGTCGGAACCACCTGCCGGACCTGCCTGAACAACCTGCTGAGCATGCCGGAGCCACCTGCCGGACGCGCCAAAATCACCTGCGGGCTGGGCCAGAACCACTTGGAGGACTCTCTGGGATCACCTGCCGGGCATGCCGGAACCACCTCTGAGACGTGCCAGAACCACGTGCTGGACAGGCCGGAACCACCTCCAGGACAGACCAGAACCACCTGCCGAACCAAACTGAATCACCTGCCGAGAACGCTGGAACCACCTGATCCACTGCCCGGAACCACCCGCCGGACACGTCAAAATCACCTGACGGACATGCCAAAATCTTACCTGCTGGACATGCCAAAATCACCAGCCGGCTATGCCAGAACGACTTGCCGGACACTCCGGAATCACCCACCGGGCATGCCGGAGCCACCTCTCAGACTCGCCGGAAGCACGTGCCGGACACGCCGGAACCACCTATTGGACAGACCGGAACCACCTGACGGACCCATCTGAAACACCTGCTGAGCACGCCGGAACAACCTGCTCGACTCGCTGGAGCCACCTGCTGGCCACGCCAAAATCACCAGCCGGCTATGCCAGAACCACTTGCTGGACACTCCGGAATCACCTGCGGGGCATGCCGGAACCACCTCTCAGACGTGCCACTACCATGTGCCGGACACGCCGGAAACACCTACTGGACACAACGGAACCGCCTGTCGGACACGCCTGAACCACCTGCCGAGCATGCAGGAACCACCTGCTCGACTCGCAGGACCCACCTGCCGGACACGCAAAAATCACCTGCTGGCTATGCCAGAACCGCTTGCCGGACTTTCTGGAATCACCTGCTGGGAATGCTGGACCCACCTCTCAAATGTGCCAAAATCAAGTGACGGAGACGCCAAAAGCACCTGCCGAGCTAGCCGGAAGCACCTGCTCGAATCGTCGGAACCACCTGCCGGACCTGCCTGAACAACCTGCTGAGCATGCCGGAGCCACCTGCCGGACGCGCCAAAATCACCTGCGGGCTGGGCCAGAACCACTTGGAGGACTCTCTGGGATCACCTGCCGGGCATGCCGGAACCACCTCTCAGACGTGCCAGAACCACGTGCTGGACAGGCCGGAACCACCTCCAGGACAGACCAGAACCACCTGCCGAACCAAACTGAATCACCTGCCGAGAACGCTGGAACCACCTGATCCACTGCCCGGAACCACCCGCCGGACACGTCAAAATCACCTGACGGACATGCCAAAATCTTACCTGCTGGACATGCCAAAATCACCAGCCGGCTATGCCAGAACGACTTGCCGGACACTCCGGAATCACCCACCGGGCATGCCGGAGCCACCTCTCAGACTCGCCGGAAGCACGTGCCGGACACGCCGGAACCACCTATTGGACAGACCGGAACCACCTGACGGACCCATCTGAAACACCTGCTGAGCACGCCGGAACAACCTGCTCGACTCGCTGGAGCCACCTGCTGGCCACGCCAAAATCACCAGCCGGCTATGCCAGAACCACTTGCTGGACACTCCGGAATCACCTGCGGGGCATGCCGGAACCACCTCTCAGACGTGCCACTACCATGTGCCGGACACGCCGGAAACACCTACTGGACACAACGGAACCGCCTGTCGGACACGCCTGAACCACCTGCCGAGCATGCAGGAACCACCTGCTCGACTCGCAGGACCCACCTGCCGGACACGCAAAAATCACCTGCTGGCTATGCCAGAACCGCTTGCCGGACTTTCTGGAATCACCTGCTGGGAATGCTGGACCCACCTCTCAAATGTGCCAAAATCAAGTGACGGAGACGCCAAAAGCACCTGCCGAGCTAGCCGGAAGCACCTGCTCGAATCGTCGGAACCACCTGCCGGACCTGCCTGAACAACCTGCTGAGCATGCCGGAGCCACCTGCCGGACACGCCAAAATCACCTGCGGGCTGGGCCAGAACCACTTGGAGGACTCTCTGGGATCACCTGCCGGGCATGCCGGAACCACCTCTCAGACGTGCCAGAACCACGTGCTGGACAGGCCGGAACCACGTCCAGGACAGACCAGAACCACCTGCCGAACCAAACTGAATCACCTGCCGAGAACGCTGGAACCACCTGATCCACTGCCCGGAACCACCCGCCGGACACGTCAAAATCACCTGACGGACATGCCAAAATCTTACCTGCTGGACATGCCAAAATCACCAGCCGGCTATGCCAGAACGACTTGCCGGACACTCCGGAATCACCCACCGGGCATGCCGGAGCCACCTCTCAGACTCGCCGGAAGCACGTGCCGGACACGCCGGAACCACCTATTGGACAGACCGGAACCACCTGACGGACCCATCTGAAACACCTGCTGAGCACGCCGGAACAACCTGCTCGACTCGCTGGAGCCACCTGCTGGCCACGCCAAAATCACCAGCCGGCTATGCCAGAACCACTTGCTGGACACTCCGGAATCACCTGCGGGGCATGCCGGAACCACCTCTCAGACGTGCCACTACCATGTGCCGGACACGCCGGAAACACCTACTGGACACAACGGAACCGCCTGTCGGACACGCCTGAACCACCTGCCGAGCATGCAGGAACCACCTGCTCGACTCGCAGGACCCACCTGCCGGACACGCAAAAATCACCTGCTGGCTATGCCAGAACCGCTTGCCGGACTTTCTGGAATCACCTGCTGGGAATGCTGGACCCACCTCTCAAATGTGCCAAAATCAAGTGACGGAGACGCCAAAAGCACCTGCCGAGCTAGCCGGAAGCACCTGCTCGAATCGTCGGAACCACCTGCCGGACCTGCCTGAACAACCTGCTGAGCATGCCGGAGCCACCTGCCGGACACGCCAAAATCACCTGCGGGCTGGGCCAGAACCACTTGGAGGACTCTCTGGGATCACCTGCCGGGCATGCCGGAACCACCTCTCAGACGTGCCAGAACCACGTGCTGGACAGGCCGGAACCACGTCCAGGACAGACCAGAACCACCTGCCGAACCAAACTGAATCACCTGCCGAGAACGCTGGAACCACCTGATCCACTGCCCGGAACCACCCGCCGGACACGTCAAAATCACCTGACGGACATGCCAAAATCTTACCTGCTGGACATGCCAAAATCACCAGCCGGCTATGCCAGAACGACTTGCCGGACACTCCGGAATCACCCACCGGGCATGCCGGAGCCACCTCTCAGACTCGCCGGAAGCACGTGCCGGACACGCCGGAACCACCTATTGGACAGACCGGAACCACCTGACGGACCCATCTGAAACACCTGCTGAGCACGCCGGAACAACCTGCTCGACTCGCTGGAGCCACCTGCTGGCCACGCCAAAATCACCAGCCGGCTATGCCAGAACCACTTGCTGGACACTCCGGAATCACCTGCGGGGCATGCCGGAACCACCTCTCAGACGTGCCACTACCATGTGCCGGACACGCCGGAAACACCTACTGGACACAACGGAACCGCCTGTCGGACACGCCTGAACCACCTGCCGAGCATGCAGGAACCACCTGCTCGACTCGCAGGACCCACCTGCCGGACACGCAAAAATCACCTGCTGGCTATGCCAGAACCGCTTGCCGGACTTTCTGGAATCACCTGCTGGGAATGCTGGACCCACCTCTCAAATGTGCCAAAATCAAGTGACGGAGACGCCAAAAGCACCTGCCGAGCTAGCCGGAAGCACCTGCTCGAATCGTCGGAACCACCTGCCGGACCTGCCTGAACAACCTGCTGAGCATGCCGGAGCCACCTGCCGGACGCGCCAAAATCACCTGCGGGCTGGGCCAGAACCACTTGGAGGACTCTCTGGGATCACCTGCCGGGCATGCCGGAACCACCTCTCAGACGTGCCAGAACCACGTGCTGGACAGGCCGGAACCACCTCCAGGACAGACCAGAACCACCTGCCGAACCAAACTGAATCACCTGCCGAGAACGCTGGAACCACCTGATCCACTGCCCGGAACCACCCGCCGGACACGTCAAAATCACCTGACGGACATGCCAAAATCTTACCTGCTGGACATGCCAAAATCACCAGCCGGCTATGCCAGAACGACTTGCCGGACACTCCGGAATCACCCACCGGGCATGCCGGAGCCATCTCTCAGACTCGCCGGAAGCACGTGCCGGACACGCCGGAACCACCTATTGGACAGACCGGAACCACCTGACGGACCCATCTGAAACACCTGCTGAGCACGCCGGAACAACCTGCTCGACTCGCTGGAGCCACCTGCTGGCCACGCCAAAATCACCAGCCGGCTATGCCAGAACCACTTGCTGGACACTCCGGAATCACCTGCGGGGCATGCCGGAACCACCTCTCAGACGTGCCACTACCATGTGCCGGACACGCCGGAAACACCTACTGGACACAACGGAACCGCCTGTCGGACACGCCTGAACCACCTGCCGAGCATGCAGGAACCACCTGCTCGACTCGCAGGACCCACCTGCCGGACACGCAAAAATCACCTGCTGGCTATGCCAGAACCGCTTGCCGGACTTTCTGGAATCACCTGCTGGGAATGCTGGACCCACCTCTCAAATGTGCCAAAATCAAGTGACGGAGACGCCAAAAGCACCTGCCGAGCTAGCCGGAAGCACCTGCTCGAATCGTCGGAACCACCTGCCGGACCTGCCTGAACAACCTGCTGAGCATGCCGGAGCCACCTGCCGGACACGCCAAAATCACCTGCGGGCTGGGCCAGAACCACTTGGAGGACTCTCTGGGATCACCTGCCGGGCATGCCGGAACCACCTCTCAGACGTGCCAGAACCACGTGCTGGACAGGCCGGAACCACGTCCAGGACAGACCAGAACCACCTGCCGAACCAAACTGAATCACCTGCCGAGAACGCTGGAACCACCTGATCCACTGCCCGGAACCACCCGCCGGACACGTCAAAATCACCTGACGGACATGCCAAAATCTTACCTGCTGGACATGCCAAAATCACCAGCCGGCTATGCCAGAACGACTTGCCGGACACTCCGGAATCACCCACCGGGCATGCCGGAGCCACCTCTCAGACTCGCCGGAAGCACGTGCCGGACACGCCGGAACCACCTATTGGACAGACCGGAACCACCTGACGGACCCATCTGAAACACCTGCTGAGCACGCCGGAACAACCTGCTCGACTCGCTGGAGCCACCTGCTGGCCACGCCAAAATCACCAGCCGGCTATGCCAGAACCACTTGCTGGACACTCCGGAATCACCTGCGGGGCATGCCGGAACCACCTCTCAGACGTGCCACTACCATGTGCCGGACACGCCGGAAACACCTACTGGACACAACGGAACCGCCTGTCGGACACGCCTGAACCACCTGCCGAGCATGCAGGAACCACCTGCTCGACTCGCAGGACCCACCTGCCGGACACGCAAAAATCACCTGCTGGCTATGCCAGAACCGCTTGCCGGACTTTCTGGAATCACCTGCTGGGAATGCTGGACCCACCTCTCAAATGTGCCAAAATCAAGTGACGGAGACGCCCAAAGCACCTGCCGAGCTAGCCGGAAGCACCTGCTCGAATCGTCGGAACCACCTGCCGGACCTGCCTGAACAACCTGCTGAGCATGCCGGAGCCACCTGCCGGACACGCCAAAATCACCTGCGGGCTGGGCCAGAACCACTTGGAGGACTCTCTGGGATCACCTGCCGGGCATGCCGGAACCACCTCTCAGACGTGCCAGAACCACGTGCTGGACAGGCCGGAACCACGTCCAGGACAGACCAGAACCACCTGCCGAACCAAACTGAATCACCTGCCGAGAACGCTGGAACCACCTGATCCACTGCCCGGAACCACCCGCCGGACACGTCAAAATCACCTGACGGACATGCCAAAATCTTACCTGCTGGACATGCCAAAATCACCAGCCGGCTATGCCAGAACGACTTGCCGGACACTCCGGAATCACCCACCGGGCATGCCGGAGCCACCTCTCAGACTCGCCGGAAGCACGTGCCGGACACGCCGGAACCACCTATTGGACAGACCGGAACCACCTGACGGACCCATCTGAAACACCTGCTGAGCACGCCGGAACAACCTGCTCGACTCGCTGGAGCCACCTGCTGGCCACGCCAAAATCACCAGCCGGCTATGCCAGAACCACTTGCTGGACACTCCGGAATCACCTGCGGGGCATGCCGGAACCACCTCTCAGACGTGCCACTACCATGTGCCGGACACGCCGGAAACACCTACTGGACACAACGGAACCGCCTGTCGGACACGCCTGAACCACCTGCCGAGCATGCAGGAACCACCTGCTCGACTCGCAGGACCCACCTGCCGGACACGCAAAAATCACCTGCTGGCTATGCCAGAACCGCTTGCCGGACTTTCTGGAATCACCTGCTGGGAATGCTGGACCCACCTCTCAAATGTGCCAAAATCAAGTGACGGAGACGCCCAAAGCACCTGCCGAGCTAGCCGGAAGCACCTGCTCGAATCGTCGGAACCACCTGCCGGACCTGCCTGAACAACCTGCTGAGCATGCCGGAGCCACCTGCCGGACACGCCAAAATCACCTGCGGGCTGGGCCAGAACCACTTGGAGGACTCTCTGGGATCACCTGCCGGGCATGCCGGAACCACCTCTCAGACGTGCCAGAACCACGTGCTGGACAGGCCGGAACCACGTCCAGGACAGACCAGAACCACCTGCCGAACCAAACTGAATCACCTGCCGAGAACGCTGGAACCACCTGATCCACTGCCCGGAACCACCCGCCGGACACGTCAAAATCACCTGACGGACATGCCAAAATCTTACCTGCTGGACATGCCAAAATCACCAGCCGGCTATGCCAGAACGACTTGCCGGACACTCCGGAATCACCCACCGGGCATGCCGGAGCCACCTCTCAGACTCGCCGGAAGCACGTGCCGGACACGCCGGAACCACCTATTGGACAGACCGGAACCACCTGACGGACCCATCTGAAACACCTGCTGAGCACGCCGGAACAACCTGCTCGACTCGCTGGAGCCACCTGCTGGCCACGCCAAAATCACCAGCCGGCTATGCCAGAACCACTTGCTGGACACTCCGGAATCACCTGCGGGGCATGCCGGAACCACCTCTCAGACGTGCCACTACCATGTGCCGGACACGCCGGAAACACCTACTGGACACAACGGAACCGCCTGTCGGACACGCCTGAACCACCTGCCGAGCATGCAGGAACCACCTGCTCGACTCGCAGGACCCACCTGCCGGACACGCAAAAATCACCTGCTGGCTATGCCAGAACCGCTTGCCGGACTTTCTGGAATCACCTGCTGGGAATGCTGGACCCACCTCTCAAATGTGCCAAAATCAAGTGACGGAGACGCCCAAAGCACCTGCCGAGCTAGCCGGAAGCACCTGCTCGAATCGTCGGAACCACCTGCCGGACCTGCCTGAACAACCTGCTGAGCATGCCGGAGCCACCTGCCGGACACGCCAAAATCACCTGCGGGCTGGGCCAGAACCACTTGGAGGACTCTCTGGGATCACCTGCCGGGCATGCCGGAACCACCTCTCAGACGTGCCAGAACCACGTGCTGGACAGGCCGGAACCACGTCCAGGACAGACCAGAACCACCTGCCGAACCAAACTGAATCACCTGCCGAGAACGCTGGAACCACCTGATCCACTGCCCGGAACCACCCGCCGGACACGTCAAAATCACCTGACGGACATGCCAAAATCTTACCTGCTGGACATGCCAAAATCACCAGCCGGCTATGCCAGAACGACTTGCCGGACACTCCGGAATCACCCACCGGGCATGCCGGAGCCACCTCTCAGACTCGCCGGAAGCACGTGCCGGACACGCCGGAACCACCTATTGGACAGACCGGAACCACCTGACGGACCCATCTGAAACACCTGCTGAGCACGCCGGAACAACCTGCTCGACTCGCTGGAGCCACCTGCTGGCCACGCCAAAATCACCAGCCGGCTATGCCAGAACCACTTGCTGGACACTCCGGAATCACCTGCGGGGCATGCCGGAACCACCTCTCAGACGTGCCACTACCATGTGCCGGACACGCCGGAAACACCTACTGGACACAACGGAACCGCCTGTCGGACACGCCTGAACCACCTGCCGAGCATGCAGGAACCACCTGCTCGACTCGCAGGACCCACCTGCCGGACACGCAAAAATCACCTGCTGGCTATGCCAGAACCGCTTGCCGGACTTTCTGGAATCACCTGCTGGGAATGCTGGACCCACCTCTCAAATGTGCCAAAATCAAGTGACGGAGACGCCAAAAGCACCTGCCGAGCTAGCCGGAAGCACCTGCTCGAATCGTCGGAACCACCTGCCGGACCTGCCTGAACAACCTGCTGAGCATGCCGGAGCCACCTGCCGGACGCGCCAAAATCACCTGCGGGCTGGGCCAGAACCACTTGGAGGACTCTCTGGGATCACCTGCCGGGCATGCCGGAACCACCTCTGAGACGTGCCAGAACCACGTGCTGGACAGGCCGGAACCACCTCCAGGACAGACCAGAACCACCTGCCGAACCAAACTGAATCACCTGCCGAGAACGCTGGAACCACCTGATCCACTGCCCGGAACCACCCGCCGGACACGTCAAAATCACCTGACGGACATGCCAAAATCTTACCTGCTGGACATGCCAAAATCACCAGCCGGCTATGCCAGAACGACTTGCCGGACACTCCGGAATCACCCACCGGGCATGCCGGAGCCACCTCTCAGACTCGCCGGAAGCACGTGCCGGACACGCCGGAACCACCTATTGGACAGACCGGAACCACCTGACGGACCCATCTGAAACACCTGCTGAGCACGCCGGAACAACCTGCTCGACTCGCTGGAGCCACCTGCTGGCCACGCCAAAATCACCAGCCGGCTATGCCAGAACCACTTGCTGGACACTCCGGAATCACCTGCGGGGCATGCCGGAACCACCTCTCAGACGTGCCACTACCATGTGCCGGACACGCCGGAAACACCTACTGGACACAACGGAACCGCCTGTCGGACACGCCTGAACCACCTGCCGAGCATGCAGGAACCACCTGCTCGACTCGCAGGACCCACCTGCCGGACACGCAAAAATCACCTGCTGGCTATGCCAGAACCGCTTGCCGGACTTTCTGGAATCACCTGCTGGGAATGCTGGACCCACCTCTCAAATGTGCCAAAATCAAGTGACGGAGACGCCCAAAGCACCTGCCGAGCTAGCCGGAAGCACCTGCTCGAATCGTCGGAACCACCTGCCGGACCTGCCTGAACAACCTGCTGAGCATGCCGGAGCCACCTGCCGGACACGCCAAAATCACCTGCGGGCTGGGCCAGAACCACTTGGAGGACTCTCTGGGATCACCTGCCGGGCATGCCGGAACCACCTCTCAGACGTGCCAGAACCACGTGCTGGACAGGCCGGAACCACCTCCAGGACAGACCAGAACCACCTGCCGAACCAAACTGAATCACCTGCCGAGAACGCTGGAACCACCTGATCCACTGCCCGGAACCACCCGCCGGACACGTCAAAATCACCTGACGGACATGCCAAAATCTTACCTGCTGGACATGCCAAAATCACCAGCCGGCTATGCCAGAACGACTTGCCGGACACTCCGGAATCACCCACCGGGCATGCCGGAGCCACCTCTCAGACTCGCCGGAAGCACGTGCCGGACACGCCGGAACCACCTATTGGACAGACCGGAACCACCTGACGGACCCATCTGAAACACCTGCTGAGCACGCCGGAACAACCTGCTCGACTCGCTGGAGCCACCTGCTGGCCACGCCAAAATCACCAGCCGGCTATGCCAGAACCACTTGCTGGACACTCCGGAATCACCTGCGGGGCATGCCGGAACCACCTCTCAGACGTGCCACTACCATGTGCCGGACACGCCGGAAACACCTACTGGACACAACGGAACCGCCTGTCGGACACGCCTGAACCACCTGCCGAGCATGCAGGAACCACCTGCTCGACTTGCAGGACCCACCTGCCGGACACGCAAAAATCACCTGCTGGCTATGCCAGAACCGCTTGCCGGACTTTCTGGAATCACCTGCTGGGAATGCTGGACCCACCTCTCAAATGTGCCAAAATCAAGTGACGGAGACGCCCAAAGCACCTGCCGAGCTAGCCGGAAGCACCTGCTCGAATCGTCGGAACCACCTGCCGGACCTGCCTGAACAACCTGCTGAGCATGCCGGAGCCACCTGCCGGACACGCCAAAATCACCTGCGGGCTGGGCCAGAACCACTTGGAGGACTCTCTGGGATCACCTGCCGGGCATGCCGGAACCACCTCTCAGACGTGCCAGAACCACGTGCTGGACAGGCCGGAACCACGTCCAGGACAGACCAGAACCACCTGCCGAACCAAACTGAATCACCTGCCGAGAACGCTGGAACCACCTGATCCACTGCCCGGAACCACCCGCCGGACACGTCAAAATCACCTGACGGACATGCCAAAATCTTACCTGCTGGACATGCCAAAATCACCAGCCGGCTATGCCAGAACGACTTGCCGGACACTCCGGAATCACCCACCGGGCATGCCGGAGCCACCTCTCAGACTCGCCGGAAGCACGTGCCGGACACGCCGGAACCACCTATTGGACAGACCGGAACCACCTGACGGACCCATCTGAAACACCTGCTGAGCACGCCGGAACAACCTGCTCGACTCGCTGGAGCCACCTGCTGGCCACGCCAAAATCACCAGCCGGCTATGCCAGAACCACTTGCTGGACACTCCGGAATCACCTGCGGGGCATGCCGGAACCACCTCTCAGACGTGCCACTACCATGTGCCGGACACGCCGGAAACACCTACTGGACACAACGGAACCGCCTGTCGGACACGCCTGAACCACCTGCCGAGCATGCAGGAACCACCTGCTCGACTCGCAGGACCCACCTGCCGGACACGCAAAAATCACCTGCTGGCTATGCCAGAACCGCTTGCCGGACTTTCTGGAATCACCTGCTGGGAATGCTGGACCCACCTCTCAAATGTGCCAAAATCAAGTGACGGAGACGCCAAAAGCACCTGCCGAGCTAGCCGGAAGCACCTGCTCGAATCGTCGGAACCACCTGCCGGACCTGCCTGAACAACCTGCTGAGCATGCCGGAGCCACCTGCCGGACGCGCCAAAATCACCTGCGGGCTGGGCCAGAACCACTTGGAGGACTCTCTGGGATCACCTGCCGGGCATGCCGGAACCACCTCTCAGACGTGCCAGAACCACGTGCTGGACAGGCCGGAACCACCTCCAGGACAGACCAGAACCACCTGCCGAACCAAACTGAATCACCTGCCGAGAACGCTGGAACCACCTGATCCACTGCCCGGAACCACCCGCCGGACACGTCAAAATCACCTGACGGACATGCCAAAATCTTACCTGCTGGACATGCCAAAATCACCAGCCGGCTATGCCAGAACGACTTGCCGGACACTCCGGAATCACCCACCGGGCATGCCGGAGCCACCTCTCAGACTCGCCGGAAGCACGTGCCGGACACGCCGGAACCACCTATTGGACAGACCGGAACCACCTGACGGACCCATCTGAAACACCTGCTGAGCACGCCGGAACAACCTGCTCGACTCGCTGGAGCCACCTGCTGGCCACGCCAAAATCACCAGCCGGCTATGCCAGAACCACTTGCTGGACACTCCGGAATCACCTGCGGGGCATGCCGGAACCACCTCTCAGACGTGCCACTACCATGTGCCGGACACGCCGGAAACACCTACTGGACACAACGGAACCGCCTGTCGGACACGCCTGAACCACCTGCCGAGCATGCAGGAACCACCTGCTCGACTCGCAGGACCCACCTGCCGGACACGCAAAAATCACCTGCTGGCTATGCCAGAACCGCTTGCCGGACTTTCTGGAATCACCTGCTGGGAATGCTGGACCCACCTCTCAAATGTGCCAAAATCAAGTGACGGAGACGCCAAAAGCACCTGCCGAGCTAGCCGGAAGCACCTGCTCGAATCGTCGGAACCACCTGCCGGACCTGCCTGAACAACCTGCTGAGCATGCCGGAGCCACCTGCCGGACGCGCCAAAATCACCTGCGGGCTGGGCCAGAACCACTTGGAGGACTCTCTGGGATCACCTGCCGGGCATGCCGGAACCACCTCTCAGACGTGCCAGAACCACGTGCTGGACAGGCCGGAACCACCTCCAGGACAGACCAGAACCACCTGCCGAACCAAACTGAATCACCTGCCGAGAACGCTGGAACCACCTGATCCACTGCCCGGAACCACCCGCCGGACACGTCAAAATCACCTGACGGACATGCCAAAATCTTACCTGCTGGACATGCCAAAATCACCAGCCGGCTATGCCAGAACGACTTGCCGGACACTCCGGAATCACCCACCGGGCATGCCGGAGCCACCTCTCAGACTCGCCGGAAGCACGTGCCGGACACGCCGGAACCACCTATTGGACAGACCGGAACCACCTGACGGACCCATCTGAAACACCTGCTGAGCACGCCGGAACAACCTGCTCGACTCGCTGGAGCCACCTGCTGGCCACGCCAAAATCACCAGCCGGCTATGCCAGAACCACTTGCTGGACACTCCGGAATCACCTGCGGGGCATGCCGGAACCACCTCTCAGACGTGCCACTACCATGTGCCGGACACGCCGGAAACACCTACTGGACACAACGGAACCGCCTGTCGGACACGCCTGAACCACCTGCCGAGCATGCAGGAACCACCTGCTCGACTCGCAGGACCCACCTGCCGGACACGCAAAAATCACCTGCTGGCTATGCCAGAACCGCTTGCCGGACTTTCTGGAATCACCTGCTGGGAATGCTGGACCCACCTCTCAAATGTGCCAAAATCAAGTGACGGAGACGCCAAAAGCACCTGCCGAGCTAGCCGGAAGCACCTGCTCGAATCGTCGGAACCACCTGCCGGACCTGCCTGAACAACCTGCTGAGCATGCCGGAGCCACCTGCCGGACGCGCCAAAATCACCTGCGGGCTGGGCCAGAACCACTTGGAGGACTCTCTGGGATCACCTGCCGGGCATGCCGGAACCACCTCTCAGACGTGCCAGAACCACGTGCTGGACAGGCCGGAACCACCTCCAGGACAGACCAGAACCACCTGCCGAACCAAACTGAATCACCTGCCGAGAACGCTGGAACCACCTGATCCACTGCCCGGAACCACCCGCCGGACACGTCAAAATCACCTGACGGACATGCCAAAATCTTACCTGCTGGACATGCCAAAATCACCAGCCGGCTATGCCAGAACGACTTGCCGGACACTCCGGAATCACCCACCGGGCATGCCGGAGCCACCTCTCAGACTCGCCGGAAGCACGTGCCGGACACGCCGGAACCACCTATTGGACAGACCGGAACCACCTGACGGACCCATCTGAAACACCTGCTGAGCACGCCGGAACAACCTGCTCGACTCGCTGGAGCCACCTGCTGGCCACGCCAAAATCACCAGCCGGCTATGCCAGAACCACTTGCTGGACACTCCGGAATCACCTGCGGGGCATGCCGGAACCACCTCTCAGACGTGCCACTACCATGTGCCGGACACGCCGGAAACACCTACTGGACACAACGGAACCGCCTGTCGGACACGCCTGAACCACCTGCCGAGCATGCAGGAACCACCTGCTCGACTCGCAGGACCCACCTGCCGGACACGCAAAAATCACCTGCTGGCTATGCCAGAACCGCTTGCCGGACTTTCTGGAATCACCTGCTGGGAATGCTGGACCCACCTCTCAAATGTGCCAAAATCAAGTGACGGAGACGCCAAAAGCACCTGCCGAGCTAGCCGGAAGCACCTGCTCGAATCGTCGGAACCACCTGCCGGACCTGCCTGAACAACCTGCTGAGCATGCCGGAGCCACCTGCCGGACGCGCCAAAATCACCTGCGGGCTGGGCCAGAACCACTTGGAGGACTCTCTGGGATCACCTGCCGGGCATGCCGGAACCACCTCTGAGACGTGCCAGAACCACGTGCTGGACAGGCCGGAACCACCTCCAGGACAGACCAGAACCACCTGCCGAACCAAACTGAATCACCTGCCGAGAACGCTGGAACCACCTGATCCACTGCCCGGAACCACCCGCCGGACACGTCAAAATCACCTGACGGACATGCCAAAATCTTACCTGCTGGACATGCCAAAATCACCAGCCGGCTATGCCAGAACGACTTGCCGGACACTCCGGAATCACCCACCGGGCATGCCGGAGCCACCTCTCAGACTCGCCGGAAGCACGTGCCGGACACGCCGGAACCACCTATTGGACAGACCGGAACCACCTGACGGACCCATCTGAAACACCTGCTGAGCACGCCGGAACAACCTGCTCGACTCGCTGGAGCCACCTGCTGGCCACGCCAAAATCACCAGCCGGCTATGCCAGAACCACTTGCTGGACACTCCGGAATCACCTGCGGGGCATGCCGGAACCACCTCTCAGACGTGCCACTACCATGTGCCGGACACGCCGGAAACACCTACTGGACACAACGGAACCGCCTGTCGGACACGCCTGAACCACCTGCCGAGCATGCAGGAACCACCTGCTCGACTCGCAGGACCCACCTGCCGGACACGCAAAAATCACCTGCTGGCTATGCCAGAACCGCTTGCCGGACTTTCTGGAATCACCTGCTGGGAATGCTGGACCCACCTCTCAAATGTGCCAAAATCAAGTGACGGAGACGCCAAAAGCACCTGCCGAGCTAGCCGGAAGCACCTGCTCGAATCGTCGGAACCACCTGCCGGACCTGCCTGAACAACCTGCTGAGCATGCCGGAGCCACCTGCCGGACGCGCCAAAATCACCTGCGGGCTGGGCCAGAACCACTTGGAGGACTCTCTGGGATCACCTGCCGGGCATGCCGGAACCACCTCTCAGACGTGCCAGAACCACGTGCTGGACAGGCCGGAACCACCTCCAGGACAGACCAGAACCACCTGCCGAACCAAACTGAATCACCTGCCGAGAACGCTGGAACCACCTGATCCACTGCCCGGAACCACCCGCCGGACACGTCAAAATCACCTGACGGACATGCCAAAATCTTACCTGCTGGACATGCCAAAATCACCAGCCGGCTATGCCAGAACGACTTGCCGGACACTCCGGAATCACCCACCGGGCATGCCGGAGCCACCTCTCAGACTCGCCGGAAGCACGTGCCGGACACGCCGGAACCACCTATTGGACAGACCGGAACCACCTGACGGACCCATCTGAAACACCTGCTGAGCACGCCGGAACAACCTGCTCGACTCGCTGGAGCCACCTGCTGGCCACGCCAAAATCACCAGCCGGCTATGCCAGAACCACTTGCTGGACACTCCGGAATCACCTGCGGGGCATGCCGGAACCACCTCTCAGACGTGCCACTACCATGTGCCGGACACGCCGGAAACACCTACTGGACACAACGGAACCGCCTGTCGGACACGCCTGAACCACCTGCCGAGCATGCAGGAACCACCTGCTCGACTCGCAGGACCCACCTGCCGGACACGCAAAAATCACCTGCTGGCTATGCCAGAACCGCTTGCCGGACTTTCTGGAATCACCTGCTGGGAATGCTGGACCCACCTCTCAAATGTGCCAAAATCAAGTGACGGAGACGCCCAAAGCACCTGCCGAGCTAGCCGGAAGCACCTGCTCGAATCGTCGGAACCACCTGCCGGACCTGCCTGAACAACCTGCTGAGCATGCCGGAGCCACCTGCCGGACACGCCAAAATCACCTGCGGGCTGGGCCAGAACCACTTGGAGGACTCTCTGGGATCACCTGCCGGGCATGCCGGAACCACCTCTCAGACGTGCCAGAACCACGTGCTGGACAGGCCGGAACCACGTCCAGGACAGACCAGAACCACCTGCCGAACCAAACTGAATCACCTGCCGAGAACGCTGGAACCACCTGATCCACTGCCCGGAACCACCCGCCGGACACGTCAAAATCACCTGACGGACATGCCAAAATCTTACCTGCTGGACATGCCAAAATCACCAGCCGGCTATGCCAGAACGACTTGCCGGACACTCCGGAATCACCCACCGGGCATGCCGGAGCCACCTCTCAGACTCGCCGGAAGCACGTGCCGGACACGCCGGAACCACCTATTGGACAGACCGGAACCACCTGACGGACCCATCTGAAACACCTGCTGAGCACGCCGGAACAACCTGCTCGACTCGCTGGAGCCACCTGCTGGCCACGCCAAAATCACCAGCCGGCTATGCCAGAACCACTTGCTGGACACTCCGGAATCACCTGCGGGGCATGCCGGAACCACCTCTCAGACGTGCCACTACCATGTGCCGGACACGCCGGAAACACCTACTGGACACAACGGAACCGCCTGTCGGACACGCCTGAACCACCTGCCGAGCATGCAGGAACCACCTGCTCGACTCGCAGGACCCACCTGCCGGACACGCAAAAATCACCTGCTGGCTATGCCAGAACCGCTTGCCGGACTTTCTGGAATCACCTGCTGGGAATGCTGGACCCACCTCTCAAATGTGCCAAAATCAAGTGACGGAGACGCCAAAAGCACCTGCCGAGCTAGCCGGAAGCACCTGCTCGAATCGTCGGAACCACCTGCCGGACCTGCCTGAACAACCTGCTGAGCATGCCGGAGCCACCTGCCGGACGCGCCAAAATCACCTGCGGGCTGGGCCAGAACCACTTGGAGGACTCTCTGGGATCACCTGCCGGGCATGCCGGAACCACCTCTGAGACGTGCCAGAACCACGTGCTGGACAGGCCGGAACCACCTCCAGGACAGACCAGAACCACCTGCCGAACCAAACTGAATCACCTGCCGAGAACGCTGGAACCACCTGATCCACTGCCCGGAACCACCCGCCGGACACGTCAAAATCACCTGACGGACATGCCAAAATCTTACCTGCTGGACATGCCAAAATCACCAGCCGGCTATGCCAGAACGACTTGCCGGACACTCCGGAATCACCCACCGGGCATGCCGGAGCCACCTCTCAGACTCGCCGGAAGCACGTGCCGGACACGCCGGAACCACCTATTGGACAGACCGGAACCACCTGACGGACCCATCTGAAACACCTGCTGAGCACGCCGGAACAACCTGCTCGACTCGCTGGAGCCACCTGCTGGCCACGCCAAAATCACCAGCCGGCTATGCCAGAACCACTTGCTGGACACTCCGGAATCACCTGCGGGGCATGCCGGAACCACCTCTCAGACGTGCCACTACCATGTGCCGGACACGCCGGAAACACCTACTGGACACAACGGAACCGCCTGTCGGACACGCCTGAACCACCTGCCGAGCATGCAGGAACCACCTGCTCGACTCGCAGGACCCACCTGCCGGACACGCAAAAATCACCTGCTGGCTATGCCAGAACCGCTTGCCGGACTTTCTAGAATCACCTGCTGGGAATGCTGGACCCACCTCTCAAATGTGCCAAAATCAAGTGACGGAGACGCCAAAAGCACCTGCCGAGCTAGCCGGAAGCACCTGCTCGAATCGTCGGAACCACCTGCCGGACCTGCCTGAACAACCTGCTGAGCATGCCGGAGCCACCTGCCGGACGCGCCAAAATCACCTGCGGGCTGGGCCAGAACCACTTGGAGGACTCTCTGGGATCACCTGCCGGGCATGCCGGAACCACCTCTCAGACGTGCCAGAACCACGTGCTGGACAGGCCGGAACCACCTCCAGGACAGACCAGAACCACCTGCCGAACCAAACTGAATCACCTGCCGAGAACGCTGGAACCACCTGATCCACTGCCCGGAACCACCCGCCGGACACGTCAAAATCACCTGACGGACATGCCAAAATCTTACCTGCTGGACATGCCAAAATCACCAGCCGGCTATGCCAGAACGACTTGCCGGACACTCCGGAATCACCCACCGGGCATGCCGGAGCCACCTCTCAGACTCGCCGGAAGCACGTGCCGGACACGCCGGAACCACCTATTGGACAGACCGGAACCACCTGACGGACCCATCTGAAACACCTGCTGAGCACGCCGGAACAACCTGCTCGACTCGCTGGAGCCACCTGCTGGCCACGCCAAAATCACCAGCCGGCTATGCCAGAACCACTTGCTGGACACTCCGGAATCACCTGCGGGGCATGCCGGAACCACCTCTCAGACGTGCCACTACCATGTGCCGGACACGCCGGAAACACCTACTGGACACAACGGAACCGCCTGTCGGACACGCCTGAACCACCTGCCGAGCATGCAGGAACCACCTGCTCGACTCGCAGGACCCACCTGCCGGACACGCAAAAATCACCTGCTGGCTATGCCAGAACCGCTTGCCGGACTTTCTGGAATCACCTGCTGGGAATGCTGGACCCACCTCTCAAATGTGCCAAAATCAAGTGACGGAGACGCCAAAAGCACCTGCCGAGCTAGCCGGAAGCACCTGCTCGAATCGTCGGAACCACCTGCCGGACCTGCCTGAACAACCTGCTGAGCATGCCGGAGCCACCTGCCGGACGCGCCAAAATCACCTGCGGGCTGGGCCAGAACCACTTGGAGGACTCTCTGGGATCACCTGCCGGGCATGCCGGAACCACCTCTCAGACGTGCCAGAACCACGTGCTGGACAGGCCGGAACCACCTCCAGGACAGACCAGAACCACCTGCCGAACCAAACTGAATCACCTGCCGAGAACGCTGGAACCACCTGATCCACTGCCCGGAACCACCCGCCGGACACGTCAAAATCACCTGACGGACATGCCAAAATCTTACCTGCTGGACATGCCAAAATCACCAGCCGGCTATGCCAGAACGACTTGCCGGACACTCCGGAATCACCCACCGGGCATGCCGGAGCCACCTCTCAGACTCGCCGGAAGCACGTGCCGGACACGCCGGAACCACCTATTGGACAGACCGGAACCACCTGACGGACCCATCTGAAACACCTGCTGAGCACGCCGGAACAACCTGCTCGACTCGCTGGAGCCACCTGCTGGCCACGCCAAAATCACCAGCCGGCTATGCCAGAACCACTTGCTGGACACTCCGGAATCACCTGCGGGGCATGCCGGAACCACCTCTCAGACGTGCCACTACCATGTGCCGGACACGCCGGAAACACCTACTGGACACAACGGAACCGCCTGTCGGACACGCCTGAACCACCTGCCGAGCATGCAGGAACCACCTGCTCGACTCGCAGGACCCACCTGCCGGACACGCAAAAATCACCTGCTGGCTATGCCAGAACCGCTTGCCGGACTTTCTGGAATCACCTGCTGGGAATGCTGGACCCACCTCTCAAATGTGCCAAAATCAAGTGACGGAGACGCCCAAAGCACCTGCCGAGCTAGCCGGAAGCACCTGCTCGAATCGTCGGAACCACCTGCCGGACCTGCCTGAACAACCTGCTGAGCATGCCGGAGCCACCTGCCGGACACGCCAAAATCACCTGCGGGCTGGGCCAGAACCACTTGGAGGACTCTCTGGGATCACCTGCCGGGCATGCCGGAACCACCTCTCAGACGTGCCAGAACCACGTGCTGGACAGGCCGGAACCACGTCCAGGACAGACCAGAACCACCTGCCGAACCAAACTGAATCACCTGCCGAGAACGCTGGAACCACCTGATCCACTGCCCGGAACCACCCGCCGGACACGTCAAAATCACCTGACGGACATGCCAAAATCTTACCTGCTGGACATGCCAAAATCACCAGCCGGCTATGCCAGAACGACTTGCCGGACACTCCGGAATCACCCACCGGGCATGCCGGAGCCACCTCTCAGACTCGCCGGAAGCACGTGCCGGACACGCCGGAACCACCTATTGGACAGACCGGAACCACCTGACGGACCCATCTGAAACACCTGCTGAGCACGCCGGAACAACCTGCTCGACTCGCTGGAGCCACCTGCTGGCCACGCCAAAATCACCAGCCGGCTATGCCAGAACCACTTGCTGGACACTCCGGAATCACCTGCGGGGCATGCCGGAACCACCTCTCAGACGTGCCACTACCATGTGCCGGACACGCCGGAAACACCTACTGGACACAACGGAACCGCCTGTCGGACACGCCTGAACCACCTGCCGAGCATGCAGGAACCACCTGCTCGACTCGCAGGACCCACCTGCCGGACACGCAAAAATCACCTGCTGGCTATGCCAGAACCGCTTGCCGGACTTTCTGGAATCACCTGCTGGGAATGCTGGACCCACCTCTCAAATGTGCCAAAATCAAGTGACGGAGACGCCAAAAGCACCTGCCGAGCTAGCCGGAAGCACCTGCTCGAATCGTCGGAACCACCTGCCGGACCTGCCTGAACAACCTGCTGAGCATGCCGGAGCCACCTGCCGGACGCGCCAAAATCACCTGCGGGCTGGGCCAGAACCACTTGGAGGACTCTCTGGGATCACCTGCCGGGCATGCCGGAACCACCTCTGAGACGTGCCAGAACCACGTGCTGGACAGGCCGGAACCACCTCCAGGACAGACCAGAACCACCTGCCGAACCAAACTGAATCACCTGCCGAGAACGCTGGAACCACCTGATCCACTGCCCGGAACCACCCGCCGGACACGTCAAAATCACCTGACGGACATGCCAAAATCTTACCTGCTGGACATGCCAAAATCACCAGCCGGCTATGCCAGAACGACTTGCCGGACACTCCGGAATCACCCACCGGGCATGCCGGAGCCACCTCTCAGACTCGCCGGAAGCACGT
This sequence comes from Equus asinus, assembly GCF_041296235.1. NCBI lineage: Eukaryota > Metazoa > Chordata > Mammalia > Perissodactyla > Equidae > Equus > Equus asinus. The sequence goes on from NC_091812.1 coordinate 11,119,055, forward strand.
GCCGGACACGCCGGAACCACCTATTGGACAGACCGGAACCACCTGACGGACCCATCTGAAACACCTGCTGAGCACGCCGGAACAACCTGCTCGACTCGCTGGAGCCACCTGCTGGCCACGCCAAAATCACCAGCCGGCTATGCCAGAACCACTTGCTGGACACTCCGGAATCACCTGCGGGGCATGCCGGAACCACCTCTCAGACGTGCCACTACCATGTGCCGGACACGCCGGAAACACCTACTGGACACAACGGAACCGCCTGTCGGACACGCCTGAACCACCTGCCGAGCATGCAGGAACCACCTGCTCGACTCGCAGGACCCACCTGCCGGACACGCAAAAATCACCTGCTGGCTATGCCAGAACCGCTTGCCGGACTTTCTAGAATCACCTGCTGGGAATGCTGGACCCACCTCTCAAATGTGCCAAAATCAAGTGACGGAGACGCCAAAAGCACCTGCCGAGCTAGCCGGAAGCACCTGCTCGAATCGTCGGAACCACCTGCCGGACCTGCCTGAACAACCTGCTGAGCATGCCGGAGCCACCTGCCGGACGCGCCAAAATCACCTGCGGGCTGGGCCAGAACCACTTGGAGGACTCTCTGGGATCACCTGCCGGGCATGCCGGAACCACCTCTCAGACGTGCCAGAACCACGTGCTGGACAGGCCGGAACCACGTCCAGGACAGACCAGAACCACCTGCCGAACCAAACTGAATCACCTGCCGAGAACGCTGGAACCACCTGATCCACTGCCCGGAACCACCCGCCGGACACGTCAAAATCACCTGACGGACATGCCAAAATCTTACCTGCTGGACATGCCAAAATCACCAGCCGGCTATGCCAGAACGACTTGCCGGACACTCCGGAATCACCCACCGGGCATGCCGGAGCCACCTCTCAGACTCGCCGGAAGCACGTGCCGGACACGCCGGAACCACCTATTGGACAGACCGGAACCACCTGACGGACCCATCTGAAACACCTGCTGAGCACGCCGGAACAACCTGCTCGACTCGCTGGAGCCACCTGCTGGCCACGCCAAAATCACCAGCCGGCTATGCCAGAACCACTTGCTGGACACTCCGGAATCACCTGCGGGGCATGCCGGAACCACCTCTCAGACGTGCCACTACCATGTGCCGGACACGCCGGAAACACCTACTGGACACAACGGAACCGCCTGTCGGACACGCCTGAACCACCTGCCGAGCATGCAGGAACCACCTGCTCGACTCGCAGGACCCACCTGCCGGACACGCAAAAATCACCTGCTGGCTATGCCAGAACCGCTTGCCGGACTTTCTGGAATCACCTGCTGGGAATGCTGGACCCACCTCTCAAATGTGCCAAAATCAAGTGACGGAGACGCCAAAAGCACCTGCCGAGCTAGCCGGAAGCACCTGCTCGAATCGTCGGAACCACCTGCCGGACCTGCCTGAACAACCTGCTGAGCATGCCGGAGCCACCTGCCGGACGCGCCAAAATCACCTGCGGGCTGGGCCAGAACCACTTGGAGGACTCTCTGGGATCACCTGCCGGGCATGCCGGAACCACCTCTCAGACGTGCCAGAACCACGTGCTGGACAGGCCGGAACCACCTCCAGGACAGACCAGAACCACCTGCCGAACCAAACTGAATCACCTGCCGAGAACGCTGGAACCACCTGATCCACTGCCCGGAACCACCCGCCGGACACGTCAAAATCACCTGACGGACATGCCAAAATCTTACCTGCTGGACATGCCAAAATCACCAGCCGGCTATGCCAGAACGACTTGCCGGACACTCCGGAATCACCCACCGGGCATGCCGGAGCCACCTCTCAGACTCGCCGGAAGCACGTGCCGGACACGCCGGAACCACCTATTGGACAGACCGGAACCACCTGACGGACCCATCTGAAACACCTGCTGAGCACGCCGGAACAACCTGCTCGACTCGCTGGAGCCACCTGCTGGCCACGCCAAAATCACCAGCCGGCTATGCCAGAACCACTTGCTGGACACTCCGGAATCACCTGCGGGGCATGCCGGAACCACCTCTCAGACGTGCCACTACCATGTGCCGGACACGCCGGAAACACCTACTGGACACAACGGAACCGCCTGTCGGACACGCCTGAACCACCTGCCGAGCATGCAGGAACCACCTGCTCGACTCGCAGGACCCACCTGCCGGACACGCAAAAATCACCTGCTGGCTATGCCAGAACCGCTTGCCGGACTTTCTGGAATCACCTGCTGGGAATGCTGGACCCACCTCTCAAATGTGCCAAAATCAAGTGACGGAGACGCCAAAAGCACCTGCCGAGCTAGCCGGAAGCACCTGCTCGAATCGTCGGAACCACCTGCCGGACCTGCCTGAACAACCTGCTGAGCATGCCGGAGCCACCTGCCGGACACGCCAAAATCACCTGCGGGCTGGGCCAGAACCACTTGGAGGACTCTCTGGGATCACCTGCCGGGCATGCCGGAACCACCTCTCAGACGTGCCAGAACCACGTGCTGGACAGGCCGGAACCACCTCCAGGACAGACCAGAACCACCTGCCGAACCAAACTGAATCACCTGCCGAGAACGCTGGAACCACCTGATCCACTGCCCGGAACCACCCGCCGGACACGTCAAAATCACCTGACGGACATGCCAAAATCTTACCTGCTGGACATGCCAAAATCACCAGCCGGCTATGCCAGAACGACTTGCCGGACACTCCGGAATCACCCACCGGGCATGCCGGAGCCACCTCTCAGACTCGCCGGAAGCACGTGCCGGACACGCCGGAACCACCTATTGGACAGACCGGAACCACCTGACGGACCCATCTGAAACACCTGCTGAGCACGCCGGAACAACCTGCTCGACTCGCTGGAGCCACCTGCTGGCCACGCCAAAATCACCAGCCGGCTATGCCAGAACCACTTGCTGGACACTCCGGAATCACCTGCGGGGCATGCCGGAACCACCTCTCAGACGTGCCACTACCATGTGCCGGACACGCCGGAAACACCTACTGGACACAACGGAACCGCCTGTCGGACACGCCTGAACCACCTGCCGAGCATGCAGGAACCACCTGCTCGACTCGCAGGACCCACCTGCCGGACACGCAAAAATCACCTGCTGGCTATGCCAGAACCGCTTGCCGGACTTTCTGGAATCACCTGCTGGGAATGCTGGACCCACCTCTCAAATGTGCCAAAATCAAGTGACGGAGACGCCAAAAGCACCTGCCGAGCTAGCCGGAAGCACCTGCTCGAATCGTCGGAACCACCTGCCGGACCTGCCTGAACAACCTGCTGAGCATGCCGGAGCCACCTGCCGGACACGCCAAAATCACCTGCGGGCTGGGCCAGAACCACTTGGAGGACTCTCTGGGATCACCTGCCGGGCATGCCGGAACCACCTCTCAGACGTGCCAGAACCACGTGCTGGACAGGCCGGAACCACGTCCAGGACAGACCAGAACCACCTGCCGAACCAAACTGAATCACCTGCCGAGAACGCTGGAACCACCTGATCCACTGCCCGGAACCACCCGCCGGACACGTCAAAATCACCTGACGGACATGCCAAAATCTTACCTGCTGGACATGCCAAAATCACCAGCCGGCTATGCCAGAACGACTTGCCGGACACTCCGGAATCACCCACCGGGCATGCCGGAGCCACCTCTCAGACTCGCCGGAAGCACGTGCCGGACACGCCGGAACCACCTATTGGACAGACCGGAACCACCTGACGGACCCATCTGAAACACCTGCTGAGCACGCCGGAACAACCTGCTCGACTCGCTGGAGCCACCTGCTGGCCACGCCAAAATCACCAGCCGGCTATGCCAGAACCACTTGCTGGACACTCCGGAATCACCTGCGGGGCATGCCGGAACCACCTCTCAGACGTGCCACTACCATGTGCCGGACACGCCGGAAACACCTACTGGACACAACGGAACCGCCTGTCGGACACGCCTGAACCACCTGCCGAGCATGCAGGAACCACCTGCTCGACTCGCAGGACCCACCTGCCGGACACGCAAAAATCACCTGCTGGCTATGCCAGAACCGCTTGCCGGACTTTCTGGAATCACCTGCTGGGAATGCTGGACCCACCTCTCAAATGTGCCAAAATCAAGTGACGGAGACGCCAAAAGCACCTGCCGAGCTAGCCGGAAGCACCTGCTCGAATCGTCGGAACCACCTGCCGGACCTGCCTGAACAACCTGCTGAGCATGCCGGAGCCACCTGCCGGACACGCCAAAATCACCTGCGGGCTGGGCCAGAACCACTTGGAGGACTCTCTGGGATCACCTGCCGGGCATGCCGGAACCACCTCTCAGACGTGCCAGAACCACGTGCTGGACAGGCCGGAACCACGTCCAGGACAGACCAGAACCACCTGCCGAACCAAACTGAATCACCTGCCGAGAACGCTGGAACCACCTGATCCACTGCCCGGAACCACCCGCCGGACACGTCAAAATCACCTGACGGACATGCCAAAATCTTACCTGCTGGACATGCCAAAATCACCAGCCGGCTATGCCAGAACGACTTGCCGGACACTCCGGAATCACCCACCGGGCATGCCGGAGCCACCTCTCAGACTCGCCGGAAGCACGTGCCGGACACGCCGGAACCACCTATTGGACAGACCGGAACCACCTGACGGACCCATCTGAAACACCTGCTGAGCACGCCGGAACAACCTGCTCGACTCGCTGGAGCCACCTGCTGGCCACGCCAAAATCACCAGCCGGCTATGCCAGAACCACTTGCTGGACACTCCGGAATCACCTGCGGGGCATGCCGGAACCACCTCTCAGACGTGCCACTACCATGTGCCGGACACGCCGGAAACACCTACTGGACACAACGGAACCGCCTGTCGGACACGCCTGAACCACCTGCCGAGCATGCAGGAACCACCTGCTCGACTCGCAGGACCCACCTGCCGGACACGCAAAAATCACCTGCTGGCTATGCCAGAACCGCTTGCCGGACTTTCTGGAATCACCTGCTGGGAATGCTGGACCCACCTCTCAAATGTGCCAAAATCAAGTGACGGAGACGCCAAAAGCACCTGCCGAGCTAGCCGGAAGCACCTGCTCGAATCGTCGGAACCACCTGCCGGACCTGCCTGAACAACCTGCTGAGCATGCCGGAGCCACCTGCCGGACGCGCCAAAATCACCTGCGGGCTGGGCCAGAACCACTTGGAGGACTCTCTGGGATCACCTGCCGGGCATGCCGGAACCACCTCTGAGACGTGCCAGAACCACGTGCTGGACAGGCCGGAACCACCTCCAGGACAGACCAGAACCACCTGCCGAACCAAACTGAATCACCTGCCGAGAACGCTGGAACCACCTGATCCACTGCCCGGAACCACCCGCCGGACACGTCAAAATCACCTGACGGACATGCCAAAATCTTACCTGCTGGACATGCCAAAATCACCAGCCGGCTATGCCAGAACGACTTGCCGGACACTCCGGAATCACCCACCGGGCATGCCGGAGCCACCTCTCAGACTCGCCGGAAGCACGTGCCGGACACGCCGGAACCACCTATTGGACAGACCGGAACCACCTGACGGACCCATCTGAAACACCTGCTGAGCACGCCGGAACAACCTGCTCGACTCGCTGGAGCCACCTGCTGGCCACGCCAAAATCACCAGCCGGCTATGCCAGAACCACTTGCTGGACACTCCGGAATCACCTGCGGGGCATGCCGGAACCACCTCTCAGACGTGCCACTACCATGTGCCGGACACGCCGGAAACACCTACTGGACACAACGGAACCGCCTGTCGGACACGCCTGAACCACCTGCCGAGCATGCAGGAACCACCTGCTCGACTCGCAGGACCCACCTGCCGGACACGCAAAAATCACCTGCTGGCTATGCCAGAACCGCTTGCCGGACTTTCTGGAATCACCTGCTGGGAATGCTGGACCCACCTCTCAAATGTGCCAAAATCAAGTGACGGAGACGCCAAAAGCACCTGCCGAGCTAGCCGGAAGCACCTGCTCGAATCGTCGGAACCACCTGCCGGACCTGCCTGAACAACCTGCTGAGCATGCCGGAGCCACCTGCCGGACGCGCCAAAATCACCTGCGGGCTGGGCCAGAACCACTTGGAGGACTCTCTGGGATCACCTGCCGGGCATGCCGGAACCACCTCTCAGACGTGCCAGAACCACGTGCTGGACAGGCCGGAACCACCTCCAGGACAGACCAGAACCACCTGCCGAACCAAACTGAATCACCTGCCGAGAACGCTGGAACCACCTGATCCACTGCCCGGAACCACCCGCCGGACACGTCAAAATCACCTGACGGACATGCCAAAATCTTACCTGCTGGACATGCCAAAATCACCAGCCGGCTATGCCAGAACGACTTGCCGGACACTCCGGAATCACCCACCGGGCATGCCGGAGCCACCTCTCAGACTCGCCGGAAGCACGTGCCGGACACGCCGGAACCACCTATTGGACAGACCGGAACCACCTGACGGACCCATCTGAAACACCTGCTGAGCACGCCGGAACAACCTGCTCGACTCGCTGGAGCCACCTGCTGGCCACGCCAAAATCACCAGCCGGCTATGCCAGAACCACTTGCTGGACACTCCGGAATCACCTGCGGGGCATGCCGGAACCACCTCTCAGACGTGCCACTACCATGTGCCGGACACGCCGGAAACACCTACTGGACACAACGGAACCGCCTGTCGGACACGCCTGAACCACCTGCCGAGCATGCAGGAACCACCTGCTCGACTCGCAGGACCCACCTGCCGGACACGCAAAAATCACCTGCTGGCTATGCCAGAACCGCTTGCCGGACTTTCTGGAATCACCTGCTGGGAATGCTGGACCCACCTCTCAAATGTGCCAAAATCAAGTGACGGAGACGCCAAAAGCACCTGCCGAGCTAGCCGGAAGCACCTGCTCGAATCGTCGGAACCACCTGCCGGACCTGCCTGAACAACCTGCTGAGCATGCCGGAGCCACCTGCCGGACGCGCCAAAATCACCTGCGGGCTGGGCCAGAACCACTTGGAGGACTCTCTGGGATCACCTGCCGGGCATGCCGGAACCACCTCTCAGACGTGCCAGAACCACGTGCTGGACAGGCCGGAACCACGTCCAGGACAGACCAGAACCACCTGCCGAACCAAACTGAATCACCTGCCGAGAACGCTGGAACCACCTGATCCACTGCCCGGAACCACCCGCCGGACACGTCAAAATCACCTGACGGACATGCCAAAATCTTACCTGCTGGACATGCCAAAATCACCAGCCGGCTATGCCAGAACGACTTGCCGGACACTCCGGAATCACCCACCGGGCATGCCGGAGCCACCTCTCAGACTCGCCGGAAGCACGTGCCGGACACGCCGGAACCACCTATTGGACAGACCGGAACCACCTGACGGACCCATCTGAAACACCTGCTGAGCACGCCGGAACAACCTGCTCGACTCGCTGGAGCCACCTGCTGGCCACGCCAAAATCACCAGCCGGCTATGCCAGAACCACTTGCTGGACACTCCGGAATCACCTGCGGGGCATGCCGGAACCACCTCTCAGACGTGCCACTACCATGTGCCGGACACGCCGGAAACACCTACTGGACACAACGGAACCGCCTGTCGGACACGCCTGAACCACCTGCCGAGCATGCAGGAACCACCTGCTCGACTCGCAGGACCCACCTGCCGGACACGCAAAAATCACCTGCTGGCTATGCCAGAACCGCTTGCCGGACTTTCTGGAATCACCTGCTGGGAATGCTGGACCCACCTCTCAAATGTGCCAAAATCAAGTGACGGAGACGCCAAAAGCACCTGCCGAGCTAGCCGGAAGCACCTGCTCGAATCGTCGGAACCACCTGCCGGACCTGCCTGAACAACCTGCTGAGCATGCCGGAGCCACCTGCCGGACGCGCCAAAATCACCTGCGGGCTGGGCCAGAACCACTTGGAGGACTCTCTGGGATCACCTGCCGGGCATGCCGGAACCACCTCTGAGACGTGCCAGAACCACGTGCTGGACAGGCCGGAACCACGTCCAGGACAGACCAGAACCACCTGCCGAACCAAACTGAATCACCTGCCGAGAACGCTGGAACCACCTGATCCACTGCCCGGAACCACCCGCCGGACACGTCAAAATCACCTGACGGACATGCCAAAATCTTACCTGCTGGACATGCCAAAATCACCAGCCGGCTATGCCAGAACGACTTGCCGGACACTCCGGAATCACCCACCGGGCATGCCGGAGCCACCTCTCAGACTCGCCGGAAGCACGTGCCGGACACGCCGGAACCACCTATTGGACAGACCGGAACCACCTGACGGACCCATCTGAAACACCTGCTGAGCACGCCGGAACAACCTGCTCGACTCGCTGGAGCCACCTGCTGGCCACGCCAAAATCACCAGCCGGCTATGCCAGAACCACTTGCTGGACACTCCGGAATCACCTGCGGGGCATGCCGGAACCACCTCTCAGACGTGCCACTACCATGTGCCGGACACGCCGGAAACACCTACTGGACACAACGGAACCGCCTGTCGGACACGCCTGAACCACCTGCCGAGCATGCAGGAACCACCTGCTCGACTCGCAGGACCCACCTGCCGGACACGCAAAAATCACCTGCTGGCTATGCCAGAACCGCTTGCCGGACTTTCTGGAATCACCTGCTGGGAATGCTGGACCCACCTCTCAAATGTGCCAAAATCAAGTGACGGAGACGCCAAAAGCACCTGCCGAGCTAGCCGGAAGCACCTGCTCGAATCGTCGGAACCACCTGCCGGACCTGCCTGAACAACCTGCTGAGCATGCCGGAGCCACCTGCCGGACGCGCCAAAGTCACCTGCGGGCTGGGCCAGAACCACTTGGAGGACTCTCTGGGATCACCTGCCGGGCATGCCGGAACCACCTCTGAGACGTGCCAGAACCACGTGCTGGACAGGCCGGAACCACCTCCAGGACAGACCAGAACCACCTGCCGAACCAAACTGAATCACCTGCCGAGAACGCTGGAACCACCTGATCCACTGCCCGGAACCACCCGCCGGACACGTCAAAATCACCTGACGGACATGCCAAAATCTTACCTGCTGGACATGCCAAAATCACCAGCCGGCTATGCCAGAACGACTTGCCGGACACTCCGGAATCACCCACCGGGCATGCCGGAGCCACCTCTCAGACTCGCCGGAAGCACGTGCCGGACACGCCGGAACCACCTATTGGACAGACCGGAACCACCTGACGGACCCATCTGAAACACCTGCTGAGCACGCCGGAACAACCTGCTCGACTCGCTGGAGCCACCTGCTGGCCACGCCAAAATCACCAGCCGGCTATGCCAGAACCACTTGCTGGACACTCCGGAATCACCTGCGGGGCATGCCGGAACCACCTCTCAGACGTGCCACTACCATGTGCCGGACACGCCGGAAACACCTACTGGACACAACGGAACCGCCTGTCGGACACGCCTGAACCACCTGCCGAGCATGCAGGAACCACCTGCTCGACTCGCAGGACCCACCTGCCGGACACGCAAAAATCACCTGCTGGCTATGCCAGAACCGCTTGCCGGACTTTCTGGAATCACCTGCTGGGAATGCTGGACCCACCTCTCAAATGTGCCAAAATCAAGTGACGGAGACGCCAAAAGCACCTGCCGAGCTAGCCGGAAGCACCTGCTCGAATCGTCGGAACCACCTGCCGGACCTGCCTGAACAACCTGCTGAGCATGCCGGAGCCACCTGCCGGACGCGCCAAAGTCACCTGCGGGCTGGGCCAGAACCACTTGGAGGACTCTCTGGGATCACCTGCCGGGCATGCCGGAACCACCTCTCAGACGTGCCAGAACCACGTGCTGGACAGGCCGGAACCACGTCCAGGACAGACCAGAACCACCTGCCGAACCAAACTGAATCACCTGCCGAGAACGCTGGAACCACCTGATCCACTGCCCGGAACCACCCGCCGGACACGTCAAAATCACCTGACGGACATGCCAAAATCTTACCTGCTGGACATGCCAAAATCACCAGCCGGCTATGCCAGAACGACTTGCCGGACACTCCGGAATCACCCACCGGGCATGCCGGAGCCACCTCTCAGACTCGCCGGAAGCACGTGCCGGACACGCCGGAACCACCTATTGGACAGACCGGAACCACCTGACGGACCCATCTGAAACACCTGCTGAGCACGCCGGAACAACCTGCTCGACTCGCTGGAGCCACCTGCTGGCCACGCCAAAATCACCAGCCGGCTATGCCAGAACCACTTGCTGGACACTCCGGAATCACCTGCGGGGCATGCCGGAACCACCTCTCAGACGTGCCACTACCATGTGCCGGACACGCCGGAAACACCTACTGGACACAACGGAACCGCCTGTCGGACACGCCTGAACCACCTGCCGAGCATGCAGGAACCACCTGCTCGACTCGCAGGACCCACCTGCCGGACACGCAAAAATCACCTGCTGGCTATGCCAGAACCGCTTGCCGGACTTTCTGGAATCACCTGCTGGGAATGCTGGACCCACCTCTCAAATGTGCCAAAATCAAGTGACGGAGACGCCAAAAGCACCTGCCGAGCTAGCCGGAAGCACCTGCTCGAATCGTCGGAACCACCTGCCGGACCTGCCTGAACAACCTGCTGAGCATGCCGGAGCCACCTGCCGGACGCGCCAAAGTCACCTGCGGGCTGGGCCAGAACCACTTGGAGGACTCTCTGGGATCACCTGCCGGGCATGCCGGAACCACCTCTCAGACGTGCCAGAACCACGTGCTGGACAGGCCGGAACCACCTCCAGGACAGACCAGAACCACCTGCCGAACCAAACTGAATCACCTGCCGAGAACGCTGGAACCACCTGATCCACTGCCCGGAACCACCCGCCGGACACGTCAAAATCACCTGACGGACATGCCAAAATCTTACCTGCTGGACATGCCAAAATCACCAGCCGGCTATGCCAGAACGACTTGCCGGACACTCCGGAATCACCCACCGGGCATGCCGGAGCCACCTCTCAGACTCGCCGGAAGCACGTGCCGGACACGCCGGAACCACCTATTGGACAGACCGGAACCACCTGACGGACCCATCTGAAACACCTGCTGAGCACGCCGGAACAACCTGCTCGACTCGCTGGAGCCACCTGCTGGCCACGCCAAAATCACCAGCCGGCTATGCCAGAACCACTTGCTGGACACTCCGGAATCACCTGCGGGGCATGCCGGAACCACCTCTCAGACGTGCCACTACCATGTGCCGGACACGCCGGAAACACCTACTGGACACAACGGAACCGCCTGTCGGACACGCCTGAACCACCTGCCGAGCATGCAGGAACCACCTGCTCGACTCGCAGGACCCACCTGCCGGACACGCAAAAATCACCTGCTGGCTATGCCAGAACCGCTTGCCGGACTTTCTGGAATCACCTGCTGGGAATGCTGGACCCACCTCTCAAATGTGCCAAAATCAAGTGACGGAGACGCCAAAAGCACCTGCCGAGCTAGCCGGAAGCACCTGCTCGAATCGTCGGAACCACCTGCCGGACCTGCCTGAACAACCTGCTGAGCATGCCGGAGCCACCTGCCGGACGCGCCAAAGTCACCTGCGGGCTGGGCCAGAACCACTTGGAGGACTCTCTGGGATCACCTGCCGGGCATGCCGGAACCACCTCTCAGACGTGCCAGAACCACGTGCTGGACAGGCCGGAACCACCTCCAGGACAGACCAGAACCACCTGCCGAACCAAACTGAATCACCTGCCGAGAACGCTGGAACCACCTGATCCACTGCCCGGAACCACCCGCCGGACACGTCAAAATCACCTGACGGACATGCCAAAATCTTACCTGCTGGACATGCCAAAATCACCAGCCGGCTATGCCAGAACGACTTGCCGGACACTCCGGAATCACCCACCGGGCATGCCGGAGCCACCTCTCAGACTCGCCGGAAGCACGTGCCGGACACGCCGGAACCACCTATTGGACAGACCGGAACCACCTGACGGACCCATCTGAAACACCTGCTGAGCACGCCGGAACAACCTGCTCGACTCGCTGGAGCCACCTGCTGGCCACGCCAAAATCACCAGCCGGCTATGCCAGAACCACTTGCTGGACACTCCGGAATCACCTGCGGGGCATGCCGGAACCACCTCTCAGACGTGCCACTACCATGTGCCGGACACGCCGGAAACACCTACTGGACACAACGGAACCGCCTGTCGGACACGCCTGAACCACCTGCCGAGCATGCAGGAACCACCTGCTCGACTCGCAGGACCCACCTGCCGGACACGCAAAAATCACCTGCTGGCTATGCCAGAACCGCTTGCCGGACTTTCTGGAATCACCTGCTGGGAATGCTGGACCCACCTCTCAAATGTGCCAAAATCAAGTGACGGAGACGCCAAAAGCACCTGCCGAGCTAGCCGGAAGCACCTGCTCGAATCGTCGGAACCACCTGCCGGACCTGCCTGAACAACCTGCTGAGCATGCCGGAGCCACCTGCCGGACACGCCAAAGTCACCTGCGGGCTGGGCCAGAACCACTTGGAGGACTCTCTGGGATCACCTGCCGGGCATGCCGGAACCACCTCTCAGACGTGCCAGAACCACGTGCTGGACAGGCCGGAACCACCTCCAGGACAGACCAGAACCACCTGCCGAACCAAACTGAATCACCTGCCGAGAACGCTGGAACCACCTGATCCACTGCCCGGAACCACCCGCCGGACACGTCAAAATCACCTGACGGACATGCCAAAATCTTACCTGCTGGACATGCCAAAATCACCAGCCGGCTATGCCAGAACGACTTGCCGGACACTCCGGAATCACCCACCGGGCATGCCGGAGCCACCTCTCAGACTCGCCGGAAGCACGTGCCGGACACGCCGGAACCACCTATTGGACAGACCGGAACCACCTGACGGACCCATCTGAAACACCTGCTGAGCACGCCGGAACAACCTGCTCGACTCGCTGGAGCCACCTGCTGGCCACGCCAAAATCACCAGCCGGCTATGCCAGAACCACTTGCTGGACACTCCGGAATCACCTGCGGGGCATGCCGGAACCACCTCTCAGACGTGCCACTACCATGTGCCGGACACGCCGGAAACACCTACTGGACACAACGGAACCGCCTGTCGGACACGCCTGAACCACCTGCCGAGCATGCAGGAACCACCTGCTCGACTCGCAGGACCCACCTGCCGGACACGCAAAAATCACCTGCTGGCTATGCCAGAACCGCTTGCCGGACTTTCTGGAATCACCTGCTGGGAATGCTGGACCCACCTCTCAAATGTGCCAAAATCAAGTGACGGAGACGCCAAAAGCACCTGCCGAGCTAGCCGGAAGCACCTGCTCGAATCGTCGGAACCACCTGCCGGACCTGCCTGAACAACCTGCTGAGCATGCCGGAGCCACCTGCCGGACACGCCAAAATCACCTGCGGGCTGGGCCAGAACCACTTGGAGGACTCTCTGGGATCACCTGCCGGGCATGCCGGAACCACCTCTCAGACGTGCCAGAACCACGTGCTGGACAGGCCGGAACCACGTCCAGGACAGACCAGAACCACCTGCCGAACCAAACTGAATCACCTGCCGAGAACGCTGGAACCACCTGATCCACTGCCCGGAACCACCCGCCGGACACGTCAAAATCACCTGACGGACATGCCAAAATCTTACCTGCTGGACATGCCAAAATCACCAGCCGGCTATGCCAGAACGACTTGCCGGACACTCCGGAATCACCCACCGGGCATGCCGGAGCCACCTCTCAGACTCGCCGGAAGCACGTGCCGGACACGCCGGAACCACCTATTGGACAGACCGGAACCACCTGACGGACCCATCTGAAACACCTGCTGAGCACGCCGGAACAACCTGCTCGACTCGCTGGAGCCACCTGCTGGCCACGCCAAAATCACCAGCCGGCTATGCCAGAACCACTTGCTGGACACTCCGGAATCACCTGCGGGGCATGCCGGAACCACCTCTCAGACGTGCCACTACCATGTGCCGGACACGCCGGAAACACCTACTGGACACAACGGAACCGCCTGTCGGACACGCCTGAACCACCTGCCGAGCATGCAGGAACCACCTGCTCGACTCGCAGGACCCACCTGCCGGACACGCAAAAATCACCTGCTGGCTATGCCAGAACCGCTTGCCGGACTTTCTGGAATCACCTGCTGGGAATGCTGGACCCACCTCTCAAATGTGCCAAAATCAAGTGACGGAGACGCCCAAAGCACCTGCCGAGCTAGCCGGAAGCACCTGCTCGAATCGTCGGAACCACCTGCCGGACCTGCCTGAACAACCTGCTGAGCATGCCGGAGCCACCTGCCGGACACGCCAAAATCACCTGCGGGCTGGGCCAGAACCACTTGGAGGACTCTCTGGGATCACCTGCCGGGCATGCCGGAACCACCTCTGAGACGTGCCAGAACCACGTGCTGGACAGGCCGGAACCACGTCCAGGACAGACCAGAACCACCTGCCGAACCAAACTGAATCACCTGCCGAGAACGCTGGAACCACCTGATCCACTGCCCGGAACCACCCGCCGGACACGTCAAAATCACCTGACGGACATGCCAAAATCTTACCTGCTGGACATGCCAAAATCACCAGCCGGCTATGCCAGAACGACTTGCCGGACACTCCGGAATCACCCACCGGGCATGCCGGAGCCACCTCTCAGACTCGCCGGAAGCACGTGCCGGACACGCCGGAACCACCTATTGGACAGACCGGAACCACCTGACGGACCCATCTGAAACACCTGCTGAGCACGCCGGAACAACCTGCTCGACTCGCTGGAGCCACCTGCTGGCCACGCCAAAATCACCAGCCGGCTATGCCAGAACCACTTGCTGGACACTCCGGAATCACCTGCGGGGCATGCCGGAACCACCTCTCAGACGTGCCACTACCATGTGCCGGACACGCCGGAAACACCTACTGGACACAACGGAACCGCCTGTCGGACACGCCTGAACCACCTGCCGAGCATGCAGGAACCACCTGCTCGACTCGCAGGACCCACCTGCCGGACACGCAAAAATCACCTGCTGGCTATGCCAGAACCGCTTGCCGGACTTTCTGGAATCACCTGCTGGGAATGCTGGACCCACCTCTCAAATGTGCCAAAATCAAGTGACGGAGACGCCAAAAGCACCTGCCGAGCTAGCCGGAAGCACCTGCTCGAATCGTCGGAACCACCTGCCGGACCTGCCTGAACAACCTGCTGAGCATGCCGGAGCCACCTGCCGGACGCGCCAAAGTCACCTGCGGGCTGGGCCAGAACCACTTGGAGGACTCTCTGGGATCACCTGCCGGGCATGCCGGAACCACCTCTCAGACGTGCCAGAACCACGTGCTGGACAGGCCGGAACCACCTCCAGGACAGACCAGAACCACCTGCCGAACCAAACTGAATCACCTGCCGAGAACGCTGGAACCACCTGATCCACTGCCCGGAACCACCCGCCGGACACGTCAAAATCACCTGACGGACATGCCAAAATCTTACCTGCTGGACATGCCAAAATCACCAGCCGGCTATGCCAGAACGACTTGCCGGACACTCCGGAATCACCCACCGGGCATGCCGGAGCCACCTCTCAGACTCGCCGGAAGCACGTGCCGGACACGCCGGAACCACCTATTGGACAGACCGGAACCACCTGACGGACCCATCTGAAACACCTGCTGAGCACGCCGGAACAACCTGCTCGACTCGCTGGAGCCACCTGCTGGCCACGCCAAAATCACCAGCCGGCTATGCCAGAACCACTTGCTGGACACTCCGGAATCACCTGCGGGGCATGCCGGAACCACCTCTCAGACGTGCCACTACCATGTGCCGGACACGCCGGAAACACCTACTGGACACAACGGAACCGCCTGTCGGACACGCCTGAACCACCTGCCGAGCATGCAGGAACCACCTGCTCGACTCGCAGGACCCACCTGCCGGACACGCAAAAATCACCTGCTGGCTATGCCAGAACCGCTTGCCGGACTTTCTGGAATCACCTGCTGGGAATGCTGGACCCACCTCTCAAATGTGCCAAAATCAAGTGACGGAGACGCCAAAAGCACCTGCCGAGCTAGCCGGAAGCACCTGCTCGAATCGTCGGAACCACCTGCCGGACCTGCCTGAACAACCTGCTGAGCATGCCGGAGCCACCTGCCGGACACGCCAAAGTCACCTGCGGGCTGGGCCAGAACCACTTGGAGGACTCTCTGGGATCACCTGCCGGGCATGCCGGAACCACCTCTCAGACGTGCCAGAACCACGTGCTGGACAGGCCGGAACCACCTCCAGGACAGACCAGAACCACCTGCCGAACCAAACTGAATCAACTGCCGAGAACGCTGGAACCACCTGATCCACTGCCCGGAACCACCCGCCGGACACGTCAAAATCACCTGACGGACATGCCAAAATCTTACCTGCTGGACATGCCAAAATCACCAGCCGGCTATGCCAGAACGACTTGCCGGACACTCCGGAATCACCCACCGGGCATGCCGGAGCCACCTCTCAGACTCGCCGGAAGCACGTGCCGGACACGCCGGAACCACCTATTGGACAGACCGGAACCACCTGACGGACCCATCTGAAACACCTGCTGAGCACGCCGGAACAACCTGCTCGACTCGCTGGAGCCACCTGCTGGCCACGCCAAAATCACCAGCCGGCTATGCCAGAACCACTTGCTGGACACTCCGGAATCACCTGCGGGGCATGCCGGAACCACCTCTCAGACGTGCCACTACCATGTGCCGGACACGCCGGAAACACCTACTGGACACAACGGAACCGCCTGTCGGACACGCCTGAACCACCTGCCGAGCATGCAGGAACCACCTGCTCGACTCGCAGGACCCACCTGCCGGACACGCAAAAATCACCTGCTGGCTATGCCAGAACCGCTTGCCGGACTTTCTGGAATCACCTGCTGGGAATGCTGGACCCACCTCTCAAATGTGCCAAAATCAAGTGACGGAGACGCCCAAAGCACCTGCCGAGCTAGCCGGAAGCACCTGCTCGAATCGTCGGAACCACCTGCCGGACCTGCCTGAACAACCTGCTGAGCATGCCGGAGCCACCTGCCGGACGCGCCAAAGTCACCTGCGGGCTGGGCCAGAACCACTTGGAGGACTCTCTGGGATCACCTGCCGGGCATGCCGGAACCACCTCTGAGACGTGCCAGAACCACGTGCTGGACAGGCCGGAACCACCTCCAGGACAGACCAGAACCACCTGCCGAACCAAACTGAATCACCTGCCGAGAACGCTGGAACCACCTGATCCACTGCCCGGAACCACCCGCCGGACACGTCAAAATCACCTGACGGACATGCCAAAATCTTACCTGCTGGACATGCCAAAATCACCAGCCGGCTATGCCAGAACGACTTGCCGGACACTCCGGAATCACCCACCGGGCATGCCGGAGCCACCTCTCAGACTCGCCGGAAGCACGTGCCGGACACGCCGGAACCACCTATTGGACAGACCGGAACCACCTGACGGACCCATCTGAAACACCTGCTGAGCACGCCGGAACAACCTGCTCGACTCGCTGGAGCCACCTGCTGGCCACGCCAAAATCACCAGCCGGCTATGCCAGAACCACTTGCTGGACACTCCGGAATCACCTGCGGGGCATGCCGGAACCACCTCTCAGACGTGCCACTACCATGTGCCGGACACGCCGGAAACACCTACTGGACACAACGGAACCGCCTGTCGGACACGCCTGAACCACCTGCCGAGCATGCAGGAACCACCTGCTCGACTCGCAGGACCCACCTGCCGGACACGCAAAAATCACCTGCTGGCTATGCCAGAACCGCTTGCCGGACTTTCTGGAATCACCTGCTGGGAATGCTGGACCCACCTCTCAAATGTGCCAAAATCAAGTGACGGAGACGCCAAAAGCACCTGCCGAGCTAGCCGGAAGCACCTGCTCGAATCGTCGGAACCACCTGCCGGACCTGCCTGAACAACCTGCTGAGCATGCCGGAGCCACCTGCCGGACGCGCCAAAGTCACCTGCGGGCTGGGCCAGAACCACTTGGAGGACTCTCTGGGATCACCTGCCGGGCATGCCGGAACCACCTCTCAGACGTGCCAGAACCACGTGCTGGACAGGCCGGAACCACCTCCAGGACAGACCAGAACCACCTGCCGAACCAAACTGAATCACCTGCCGAGAACGCTGGAACCACCTGATCCACTGCCCGGAACCACCCGCCGGACACGTCAAAATCACCTGACGGACATGCCAAAATCTTACCTGCTGGACATGCCAAAATCACCAGCCGGCTATGCCAGAACGACTTGCCGGACACTCCGGAATCACCCACCGGGCATGCCGGAGCCACCTCTCAGACTCGCCGGAAGCACGTGCCGGACACGCCGGAACCACCTATTGGACAGACCGGAACCACCTGACGGACCCATCTGAAACACCTGCTGAGCACGCCGGAACAACCTGCTCGACTCGCTGGAGCCACCTGCTGGCCACGCCAAAATCACCAGCCGGCTATGCCAGAACCACTTGCTGGACACTCCGGAATCACCTGCGGGGCATGCCGGAACCACCTCTCAGACGTGCCACTACCATGTGCCGGACACGCCGGAAACACCTACTGGACACAACGGAACCGCCTGTCGGACACGCCTGAACCACCTGCCGAGCATGCAGGAACCACCTGCTCGACTCGCAGGACCCACCTGCCGGACACGCAAAAATCACCTGCTGGCTATGCCAGAACCGCTTGCCGGACTTTCTGGAATCACCTGCTGGGAATGCTGGACCCACCTCTCAAATGTGCCAAAATCAAGTGACGGAGACGCCAAAAGCACCTGCCGAGCTAGCCGGAAGCACCTGCTCGAATCGTCGGAACCACCTGCCGGACCTGCCTGAACAACCTGCTGAGCATGCCGGAGCCACCTGCCGGACGCGCCAAAGTCACCTGCGGGCTGGGCCAGAACCACTTGGAGGACTCTCTGGGATCACCTGCCGGGCATGCCGGAACCACCTCTGAGACGTGCCAGAACCACGTGCTGGACAGGCCGGAACCACCTCCAGGACAGACCAGAACCACCTGCCGAACCAAACTGAATCACCTGCCGAGAACGCTGGAACCACCTGATCCACTGCCCGGAACCACCCGCCGGACACGTCAAAATCACCTGACGGACATGCCAAAATCTTACCTGCTGGACATGCCAAAATCACCAGCCGGCTATGCCAGAACGACTTGCCGGACACTCCGGAATCACCCACCGGGCATGCCGGAGCCACCTCTCAGACTCGCCGGAAGCACGTGCCGGACACGCCGGAACCACCTATTGGACAGACCGGAACCACCTGACGGACCCATCTGAAACACCTGCTGAGCACGCCGGAACAACCTGCTCGACTCGCTGGAGCCACCTGCTGGCCACGCCAAAATCACCAGCCGGCTATGCCAGAACCACTTGCTGGACACTCCGGAATCACCTGCGGGGCATGCCGGAACCACCTCTCAGACGTGCCACTACCATGTGCCGGACACGCCGGAAACACCTACTGGACACAACGGAACCGCCTGTCGGACACGCCTGAACCACCTGC
This sequence comes from Equus asinus, assembly GCF_041296235.1. Lineage (NCBI taxonomy): Eukaryota > Metazoa > Chordata > Mammalia > Perissodactyla > Equidae > Equus > Equus asinus. The sequence continues at coordinate 11,138,789 of NC_091812.1, forward strand.
CGAGCATGCAGGAACCACCTGCTCGACTCGCAGGACCCACCTGCCGGACACGCAAAAATCACCTGCTGGCTATGCCAGAACCGCTTGCCGGACTTTCTGGAATCACCTGCTGGGAATGCTGGACCCACCTCTCAAATGTGCCAAAATCAAGTGACGGAGACGCCAAAAGCACCTGCCGAGCTAGCCGGAAGCACCTGCTCGAATCGTCGGAACCACCTGCCGGACCTGCCTGAACAACCTGCTGAGCATGCCGGAGCCACCTGCCGGACGCGCCAAAGTCACCTGCGGGCTGGGCCAGAACCACTTGGAGGACTCTCTGGGATCACCTGCCGGGCATGCCGGAACCACCTCTCAGACGTGCCAGAACCACGTGCTGGACAGGCCGGAACCACCTCCAGGACAGACCAGAACCACCTGCCGAACCAAACTGAATCACCTGCCGAGAACGCTGGAACCACCTGATCCACTGCCCGGAACCACCCGCCGGACACGTCAAAATCACCTGACGGACATGCCAAAATCTTACCTGCTGGACATGCCAAAATCACCAGCCGGCTATGCCAGAATGACTTGCCGGACACTCCGGAATCACCCACCGGGCATGCCGGAGCCACCTCTCAGACTCGCCGGAAGCACGTGCCGGACACGCCGGAACCACCTATTGGACAGACCGGAACCACCTGACGGACCCATCTGAAACACCTGCTGAGCACGCCGGAACAACCTGCTCGACTCGCTGGAGCCACCTGCTGGCCACGCCAAAATCACCAGCCGGCTATGCCAGAACCACTTGCTGGACACTCCGGAATCACCTGCGGGGCATGCCGGAACCACCTCTCAGACGTGCCACTACCATGTGCCGGACACGCCGGAAACACCTACTGGACACAACGGAACCGCCTGTCGGACACGCCTGAACCACCTGCCGAGCATGCAGGAACCACCTGCTCGACTCGCAGGACCCACCTGCCGGACACGCAAAAATCACCTGCTGGCTATGCCAGAACCGCTTGCCGGACTTTCTGGAATCACCTGCTGGGAATGCTGGACCCACCTCTCAAATGTGCCAAAATCAAGTGACGGAGACGCCAAAAGCACCTGCCGAGCTAGCCGGAAGCACCTGCTCGAATCGTCGGAACCACCTGCCGGACCTGCCTGAACAACCTGCTGAGCATGCCGGAGCCACCTGCCGGACGCGCCAAAGTCACCTGCGGGCTGGGCCAGAACCACTTGGAGGACTCTCTGGGATCACCTGCCGGGCATGCCGGAACCACCTCTGAGACGTGCCAGAACCACGTGCTGGACAGGCCGGAACCACCTCCAGGACAGACCAGAACCACCTGCCGAACCAAACTGAATCACCTGCCGAGAACGCTGGAACCACCTGATCCACTGCCCGGAACCACCCGCCGGACACGTCAAAATCACCTGACGGACATGCCAAAATCTTACCTGCTGGACATGCCAAAATCACCAGCCGGCTATGCCAGAACGACTTGCCGGACACTCCGGAATCACCCACCGGGCATGCCGGAGCCACCTCTCAGACTCGCCGGAAGCACGTGCCGGACACGCCGGAACCACCTATTGGACAGACCGGAACCACCTGACGGACCCATCTGAAACACCTGCTGAGCACGCCGGAACAACCTGCTCGACTCGCTGGAGCCACCTGCTGGCCACGCCAAAATCACCAGCCGGCTATGCCAGAACCACTTGCTGGACACTCCGGAATCACCTGCGGGGCATGCCGGAACCACCTCTCAGACGTGCCACTACCATGTGCCGGACACGCCGGAAACACCTACTGGACACAACGGAACCGCCTGTCGGACACGCCTGAACCACCTGCCGAGCATGCAGGAACCACCTGCTCGACTCGCAGGACCCACCTGCCGGACACGCAAAAATCACCTGCTGGCTATGCCAGAACCGCTTGCCGGACTTTCTGGAATCACCTGCTGGGAATGCTGGACCCACCTCTCAAATGTGCCAAAATCAAGTGACGGAGACGCCAAAAGCACCTGCCGAGCTAGCCGGAAGCACCTGCTCGAATCGTCGGAACCACCTGCCGGACCTGCCTGAACAACCTGCTGAGCATGCCGGAGCCACCTGCCGGACGCGCCAAAGTCACCTGCGGGCTGGGCCAGAACCACTTGGAGGACTCTCTGGGATCACCTGCCGGGCATGCCGGAACCACCTCTGAGACGTGCCAGAACCACGTGCTGGACAGGCCGGAACCACCTCCAGGACAGACCAGAACCACCTGCCGAACCAAACTGAATCACCTGCCGAGAACGCTGGAACCACCTGATCCACTGCCCGGAACCACCCGCCGGACACGTCAAAATCACCTGACGGACATGCCAAAATCTTACCTGCTGGACATGCCAAAATCACCAGCCGGCTATGCCAGAACGACTTGCCGGACACTCCGGAATCACCCACCGGGCATGCCGGAGCCACCTCTCAGACTCGCCGGAAGCACGTGCCGGACACGCCGGAACCACCTATTGGACAGACCGGAACCACCTGACGGACCCATCTGAAACACCTGCTGAGCACGCCGGAACAACCTGCTCGACTCGCTGGAGCCACCTGCTGGCCACGCCAAAATCACCAGCCGGCTATGCCAGAACCACTTGCTGGACACTCCGGAATCACCTGCGGGGCATGCCGGAACCACCTCTCAGACGTGCCACTACCATGTGCCGGACACGCCGGAAACACCTACTGGACACAACGGAACCGCCTGTCGGACACGCCTGAACCACCTGCCGAGCATGCAGGAACCACCTGCTCGACTCGCAGGACCCACCTGCCGGACACGCAAAAATCACCTGCTGGCTATGCCAGAACCGCTTGCCGGACTTTCTGGAATCACCTGCTGGGAATGCTGGACCCACCTCTCAAATGTGCCAAAATCAAGTGACGGAGACGCCAAAAGCACCTGCCGAGCTAGCCGGAAGCACCTGCTCGAATCGTCGGAACCACCTGCCGGACCTGCCTGAACAACCTGCTGAGCATGCCGGAGCCACCTGCCGGACGCGCCAAAGTCACCTGCGGGCTGGGCCAGAACCACTTGGAGGACTCTCTGGGATCACCTGCCGGGCATGCCGGAACCACCTCTCAGACGTGCCAGAACCACGTGCTGGACAGGCCGGAACCACCTCCAGGACAGACCAGAACCACCTGCCGAACCAAACTGAATCACCTGCCGAGAACGCTGGAACCACCTGATCCACTGCCCGGAACCACCCGCCGGACACGTCAAAATCACCTGACGGACATGCCAAAATCTTACCTGCTGGACATGCCAAAATCACCAGCCGGCTATGCCAGAACGACTTGCCGGACACTCCGGAATCACCCACCGGGCATGCCGGAGCCACCTCTCAGACTCGCCGGAAGCACGTGCCGGACACGCCGGAACCACCTATTGGACAGACCGGAACCACCTGACGGACCCATCTGAAACACCTGCTGAGCACGCCGGAACAACCTGCTCGACTCGCTGGAGCCACCTGCTGGCCACGCCAAAATCACCAGCCGGCTATGCCAGAACCACTTGCTGGACACTCCGGAATCACCTGCGGGGCATGCCGGAACCACCTCTCAGACGTGCCACTACCATGTGCCGGACACGCCGGAAACACCTACTGGACACAACGGAACCGCCTGTCGGACACGCCTGAACCACCTGCCGAGCATGCAGGAACCACCTGCTCGACTCGCAGGACCCACCTGCCGGACACGCAAAAATCACCTGCTGGCTATGCCAGAACCGCTTGCTGGACTTTCTGGAATCACCTGCTGGGAATGCTGGACCCACCTCTCAAATGTGCCAAAATCAAGTGACGGAGACGCCAAAAGCACCTGCCGAGCTAGCCGGAAGCACCTGCTCGAATCGTCGGAACCACCTGCCGGACCTGCCTGAACAACCTGCTGAGCATGCCGGAGCCACCTGCCGGACGCGCCAAAGTCACCTGCGGGCTGGGCCAGAACCACTTGGAGGACTCTCTGGGATCACCTGCCGGGCATGCCGGAACCACCTCTCAGACGTGCCAGAACCACGTGCTGGACAGGCCGGAACCACCTCCAGGACAGACCAGAACCACCTGCCGAACCAAACTGAATCACCTGCCGAGAACGCTGGAACCACCTGATCCACTGCCCGGAACCACCCGCCGGACACGTCAAAATCACCTGACGGACATGCCAAAATCTTACCTGCTGGACATGCCAAAATCACCAGCCGGCTATGCCAGAACGACTTGCCGGACACTCCGGAATCACCCACCGGGCATGCCGGAGCCACCTCTCAGACTCGCCGGAAGCACGTGCCGGACACGCCGGAACCACCTATTGGACAGACCGGAACCACCTGACGGACCCATCTGAAACACCTGCTGAGCACGCCGGAACAACCTGCTCGACTCGCTGGAGCCACCTGCTGGCCACGCCAAAATCACCAGCCGGCTATGCCAGAACCACTTGCTGGACACTCCGGAATCACCTGCGGGGCATGCCGGAACCACCTCTCAGACGTGCCACTACCATGTGCCGGACACGCCGGAAACACCTACTGGACACAACGGAACCGCCTGTCGGACACGCCTGAACCACCTGCCGAGCATGCAGGAACCACCTGCTCGACTCGCAGGACCCACCTGCCGGACACGCAAAAATCACCTGCTGGCTATGCCAGAACCGCTTGCCGGACTTTCTGGAATCACCTGCTGGGAATGCTGGACCCACCTCTCAAATGTGCCAAAATCAAGTGACGGAGACGCCAAAAGCACCTGCCGAGCTAGCCGGAAGCACCTGCTCGAATCGTCGGAACCACCTGCCGGACCTGCCTGAACAACCTGCTGAGCATGCCGGAGCCACCTGCCGGATGCGCCAAAGTCACCTGCGGGCTGGGCCAGAACCACTTGGAGGACTCTCTGGGATCACCTGCCGGGCATGCCGGAACCACCTCTGAGACGTGCCAGAACCACGTGCTGGACAGGCCGGAACCACCTCCAGGACAGACCAGAACCACCTGCCGAACCAAACTGAATCACCTGCCGAGAACGCTGGAACCACCTGATCCACTGCCCGGAACCACCCGCCGGACACGTCAAAATCACCTGACGGACATGCCAAAATCTTACCTGCTGGACATGCCAAAATCACCAGCCGGCTATGCCAGAACGACTTGCCGGACACTCCGGAATCACCCACCGGGCATGCCGGAGCCACCTCTCAGACTCGCCGGAAGCACGTGCCGGACACGCCGGAACCACCTATTGGACAGACCGGAACCACCTGACGGACCCATCTGAAACACCTGCTGAGCACGCCGGAACAACCTGCTCGACTCGCTGGAGCCACCTGCTGGCCACGCCAAAATCACCAGCCGGCTATGCCAGAACCACTTGCTGGACACTCCGGAATCACCTGCGGGGCATGCCGGAACCACCTCTCAGACGTGCCACTACCATGTGCCGGACACGCCGGAAACACCTACTGGACACAACGGAACCGCCTGTCGGACACGCCTGAACCACCTGCCGAGCATGCAGGAACCACCTGCTCGACTCGCAGGACCCACCTGCCGGACACGCAAAAATCACCTGCTGGCTATGCCAGAACCGCTTGCCGGACTTTCTGGAATCACCTGCTGGGAATGCTGGACCCACCTCTCAAATGTGCCAAAATCAAGTGACGGAGACGCCAAAAGCACCTGCCGAGCTAGCCGGAAGCACCTGCTCGAATCGTCGGAACCACCTGCCGGACCTGCCTGAACAACCTGCTGAGCATGCCGGAGCCACCTGCCGGACGCGCCAAAGTCACCTGCGGGCTGGGCCAGAACCACTTGGAGGACTCTCTGGGATCACCTGCCGGGCATGCCGGAACCACCTCTCAGACGTGCCAGAACCACGTGCTGGACAGGCCGGAACCACCTCCAGGACAGACCAGAACCACCTGCCGAACCAAACTGAATCACCTGCCGAGAACGCTGGAACCACCTGATCCACTGCCCGGAACCACCCGCCGGACACGTCAAAATCACCTGACGGACATGCCAAAATCTTACCTGCTGGACATGCCAAAATCACCAGCCGGCTATGCCAGAACGACTTGCCGGACACTCCGGAATCACCCACCGGGCATGCCGGAGCCACCTCTCAGACTCGCCGGAAGCACGTGCCGGACACGCCGGAACCACCTATTGGACAGACCGGAACCACCTGACGGACCCATCTGAAACACCTGCTGAGCACGCCGGAACAACCTGCTCGACTCGCTGGAGCCACCTGCTGGCCACGCCAAAATCACCAGCCGGCTATGCCAGAACCACTTGCTGGACACTCCGGAATCACCTGCGGGGCATGCCGGAACCACCTCTCAGACGTGCCACTACCATGTGCCGGACACGCCGGAAACACCTACTGGACACAACGGAACCGCCTGTCGGACACGCCTGAACCACCTGCCGAGCATGCAGGAACCACCTGCTCGACTCGCAGGACCCACCTGCCGGACACGCAAAAATCACCTGCTGGCTATGCCAGAACCGCTTGCCGGACTTTCTGGAATCACCTGCTGGGAATGCTGGACCCACCTCTCAAATGTGCCAAAATCAAGTGACGGAGACGCCAAAAGCACCTGCCGAGCTAGCCGGAAGCACCTGCTCGAATCGTCGGAACCACCTGCCGGACCTGCCTGAACAACCTGCTGAGCATGCCGGAGCCACCTGCTGGACGCGCCAAAGTCACCTGCGGGCTGGGCCAGAACCACTTGGAGGACTCTCTGGGATCACCTGCCGGGCATGCCGGAACCACCTCTGAGACGTGCCAGAACCACGTGCTGGACAGGCCGGAACCACCTCCAGGACAGACCAGAACCACCTGCCGAACCAAACTGAATCACCTGCCGAGAACGCTGGAACCACCTGATCCACTGCCCGGAACCACCCGCCGGACACGTCAAAATCACCTGACGGACATGCCAAAATCTTACCTGCTGGACATGCCAAAATCACCAGCCGGCTATGCCAGAACGACTTGCCGGACACTCCGGAATCACCCACCGGGCATGCCGGAGCCACCTCTCAGACTCGCCGGAAGCACGTGCCGGACACGCCGGAACCACCTATTGGACAGACCGGAACCACCTGACGGACCCATCTGAAACACCTGCTGAGCACGCCGGAACAACCTGCTCGACTCGCTGGAGCCACCTGCTGGCCACGCCAAAATCACCAGCCGGCTATGCCAGAACCACTTGCTGGACACTCCGGAATCACCTGCGGGGCATGCCGGAACCACCTCTCAGACGTGCCACTACCATGTGCCGGACACGCCGGAAACACCTACTGGACACAACGGAACCGCCTGTCGGACACGCCTGAACCACCTGCCGAGCATGCAGGAACCACCTGCTCGACTCGCAGGACCCACCTGCCGGACACGCAAAAATCACCTGCTGGCTATGCCAGAACCGCTTGCCGGACTTTCTGGAATCACCTGCTGGGAATGCTGGACCCACCTCTCAAATGTGCCAAAATCAAGTGACGGAGACGCCAAAAGCACCTGCCGAGCTAGCCGGAAGCACCTGCTCGAATCGTCGGAACCACCTGCCAGACCTGCCTGAACAACCTGCTGAGCATGCCGGAGCCACCTGCCGGACGCGCCAAAGTCACCTGCGGGCTGGGCCAGAACCACTTGGAGGACTCTCTGGGATCACCTGCCGGGCATGCCGGAACCACCTCTGAGACGTGCCAGAACCACGTGCTGGACAGGCCGGAACCACCTCCAGGACAGACCAGAACCACCTGCCGAACCAAACTGAATCACCTGCCGAGAACGCTGGAACCACCTGATCCACTGCCCGGAACCACCCGCCGGACACGTCAAAATCACCTGACGGACATGCCAAAATCTTACCTGCTGGACATGCCAAAATCACCAGCCGGCTATGCCAGAACGACTTGCCGGACACTCCGGAATCACCCACCGGGCATGCCGGAGCCACCTCTCAGACTCGCCGGAAGCACGTGCCGGACACGCCGGAACCACCTATTGGACAGACCGGAACCACCTGACGGACCCATCTGAAACACCTGCTGAGCACGCCGGAACAACCTGCTCGACTCGCTGGAGCCACCTGCTGGCCACGCCAAAATCACCAGCCGGCTATGCCAGAACCACTTGCTGGACACTCCGGAATCACCTGCGGGGCATGCCGGAACCACCTCTCAGACGTGCCACTACCATGTGCCGGACACGCCGGAAACACCTACTGGACACAACGGAACCGCCTGTCGGACACGCCTGAACCACCTGCCGAGCATGCAGGAACCACCTGCTCGACTCGCAGGACCCACCTGCCGGACACGCAAAAATCACCTGCTGGCTATGCCAGAACCGCTTGCCGGACTTTCTGGAATCACCTGCTGGGAATGCTGGACCCACCTCTCAAATGTGCCAAAATCAAGTGACGGAGACGCCAAAAGCACCTGCCGAGCTAGCCGGAAGCACCTGCTCGAATCGTCGGAACCACCTGCCGGACCTGCCTGAACAACCTGCTGAGCATGCCGGAGCCACCTGCCGGACGCGCCAAAAGCACCTGCGGGCTGGGCCAGAACCACTTGGAGGACTCTCTGGGATCACCTGCCGGGCATGCCGGAACCACCTCTGAGACGTGCCAGAACCACGTGCTGGACAGGCCGGAACCACCTCCAGGACAGACCAGAACCACCTGCCGAACCAAACTGAATCACCTGCCGAGAACGCTGGAACCACCTGATCCACTGCCTGGAACCACCCGCCGGACACGTCAAAACCACCTGACGGACATGCCAAAATCTTACCTGCTGGACATGCCAAAATCACCAGCCAGCTATGCCAGAACGACTTGCCGGACACTCCGGAATCACCCACCGGGCATGCCGGAGCCACCTCTCAGACTCGCCGGAAGCACGTGCCGGACACGCCGGAACCACCTATTGGACAGACCGGAACCACCTGACGGACCCATCTGAAACACCTGCTGAGCACGCCGGAACAACCTGCTCGACTCGCTGGAGCCACCTGCTGGCCACGCCAAAATCACCAGCCGGCTATGCCAGAACCACTTGCTGGACACTCCGGAATCACCTGCGGGGCATGCCGGAACCACCTCTCAGACGTGCCACTACCATGTGCCGGACACGCCGGAAACACCTACTGGACACAACGGAACCGCCTGTCGGACACGCCTGAACCACCTGCCGAGCATGCAGGAACCACCTGCTCGACTCGCAGGACCCACCTGCCGGACACGCAAAAATCACCTGCTGGCTATGCCAGAACCGCTTGCCGGACTTTCTGGAATCACCTGCTGGGAATGCTGGACCCACCTCTCAAATGTGCCAAAATCAAGTGACGGAGACGCCAAAAGCACCTGCCGAGCTAGCCGGAAGCACCTGCTCGAATCGTCGGAACCACCTGCCGGACCTGCCTGAACAACCTGCTGAGCATGCCGGAGCCACCTGCCGGACGCGCCAAAGTCACCTGCGGGCTGGGCCAGAACCACTTGGAGGACTCTCTGGGATCACCTGCCGGGCATGCCGGAACCACCTCTGAGACGTGCCAGAACCACGTGCTGGACAGGCCGGAACCACCTCCAGGACAGACCAGAACCACCTGCCGAACCAAACTGAATCACCTGCCGAGAACGCTGGAACCACCTGATCCACTGCCCGGAACCACCCGCCGGACACGTCAAAATCACCTGACGGACATGCCAAAATCTTACCTGCTGGACATGCCAAAATCACCAGCCGGCTATGCCAGAACGACTTGCCGGACACTCCGGAATCACCCACCGGGCATGCCGGAGCCACCTCTCAGACTCGCCGGAAGCACGTGCCGGACACGCCGGAACCACCTATTGGACAGACCGGAACCACCTGACGGACCCATCTGAAACACCTGCTGAGCACGCCGGAACAACCTGCTCGACTCGCTGGAGCCACCTGCTGGCCACGCCAAAATCACCAGCCGGCTATGCCAGAACCACTTGCTGGACACTCCGGAATCACCTGCGGGGCATGCCGGAACCACCTCTCAGACGTGCCACTACCATGTGCCGGACACGCCGGAAACACCTACTGGACACAACGGAACCGCCTGTCGGACACGCCTGAACCACCTGCCGAGCATGCAGGAACCACCTGCTCGACTCGCAGGACCCACCTGCCGGACACGCAAAAATCACCTGCTGGCTATGCCAGAACCGCTTGCCGGACTTTCTGGAATCACCTGCTGGGAATGCTGGACCCACCTCTCAAATGTGCCAAAATCAAGTGACGGAGACGCCAAAAGCACCTGCCGAGCTAGCCGGAAGCACCTGCTCGAATCGTCGGAACCACCTGCCGGACCTGCCTGAACAACCTGCTGAGCATGCCGGAGCCACCTGCCGGACGCGCCAAAAGCACCTGCGGGCTGGGCCAGAACCACTTGGAGGACTCTCTGGGATCACCTGCCGGGCATGCCGGAACCACCTCTGAGACGTGCCAGAACCACGTGCTGGACAGGCCGGAACCACCTCCAGGACAGACCAGAACCACCTGCTGAACCAAACTGAATCACCTGCCGAGAACGCTGGAACCACCTGATCCACTGCCCGGAACCACCCGCCGGACACGTCAAAACCACCTGACGGACATGCCAAAATCTTACCTGCTGGACATGCCAAAATCACCAGCCGGCTATGCCAGAACGACTTGCCGGACACTCCGGAATCACCCACCGGGCATGCCGGAGCCACCTCTCAGACTCGCCGGAAGCACGTGCCGGACACGCCGGAACCACCTATTGGACAGACCGGAACCACCTGACGGACCCATCTGAAACACCTGCTGAGCACGCCGGAACAACCTGCTCGACTCGCTGGAGCCACCTGCTGGCCACGCCAAAATCACCAGCCGGCTATGCCAGAACCACTTGCTGGACACTCCGGAATCACCTGCGGGGCATGCCGGAACCACCTCTCAGACGTGCCACTACCATGTGCCGGACACGCCGGAAACACCTACTGGACACAACGGAACCGCCTGTCGGACACGCCTGAACCACCTGCCGAGCATGCAGGAACCACCTGCTCGACGCGCAGGACCCACCTGCCGGACACGCAAAAATCACCTGCTGGCTATGCCAGAACCGCTTGCCGGACTTTCTGGAATCACCTGCTGGGAATGCTGGACCCACCTCTCAAATGTGCCAAAATCAAGTGACGGAGACGCCAAAAGCACCTGCCGAGCTAGCCGGAAGCACCTGCTCGAATCGTCGGAACCACCTGCCGGACCTGCCTGAACAACCTGCTGAGCATGCCGGAGCCACCTGCCGGACGCGCCAAAAGCACCTGCGGGCTGGGCCAGAACCACTTGGAGGACTCTCTGGGATCACCTGCCGGGCATGCCGGAACCACCTCTCAGACGTGCCAGAACCACGTGCTGGACAGGCCGGAACCACCTCCAGGACAGACCAGAACCACCTGCCGAACCAAACTGAATCACCTGCCGAGAACGCTGGAACCACCTGATCCACTGCCCGGAACCACCCGCCGGACACGTCAAAACCACCTGACGGACATGCCAAAATCTTACCTGCTGGACATGCCAAAATCACCAGCCGGCTATGCCAGAACGACTTGCCGGACACTCCGGAATCACCCACCGGGCATGCCGGAGCCACCTCTCAGACTCGCCGGAAGCACGTGCCGGACACGCCGGAACCACCTATTGGACAGACCGGAACCACCTGACGGACCCATCTGAAACACCTGCTGAGCACGCCGGAACAACCTGCTCGACTCGCTGGAGCCACCTGCTGGCCACGCCAAAATCACCAGCCGGCTATGCCAGAACCACTTGCTGGACACTCCGGAATCACCTGCGGGGCATGCCGGAACCACCTCTCAGACGTGCCACTACCATGTGCCGGACACGCCGGAAACACCTACTGGACACAACGGAACCGCCTGTCGGACACGCCTGAACCACCTGCCGAGCATGCAGGAACCACCTGCTCGACTCGCAGGACCCACCTGCCGGACACGCAAAAATCACCTGCTGGCTATGCCAGAACCGCTTGCCGGACTTTCTGGAATCACCTGCTGGGAATGCTGGACCCACCTCTCAAATGTGCCAAAATCAAGTGACGGAGACGCCAAAAGCACCTGCCGAGCTAGCCGGAAGCACCTGCTCGAATCGTCGGAACCACCTGCCGGACCTGCCTGAACAACCTGCTGAGCATGCCGGAGCCACCTGCCGGACGCGCCAAAAGCACCTGCGGGCTGGGCCAGAACCACTTGGAGGACTCTCTGGGATCACCTGCCGGGCATGCCGGAACCACCTCTGAGACGTGCCAGAACCACGTGCTGGACAGGCCGGAACCACCTCCAGGACAGACCAGAACCACCTGCCGAACCAAACTGAATCACCTGCCGAGAACGCTGGAACCACCTGATCCACTGCCCGGAACCACCCGCCGGACACGTCAAAACCACCTGACGGACATGCCAAAATCTTACCTGCTGGACATGCCAAAATCACCAGCCGGCTATGCCAGAACGACTTGCCGGACACTCCGGAATCACCCACCGGGCATGCCGGAGCCACCTCTCAGACTCGCCGGAAGCACGTGCCGGACACGCCGGAACCACCTATTGGACAGACCGGAACCACCTGACGGACCCATCTGAAACACCTGCTGAGCACGCCGGAACAACCTGCTCGACTCGCTGGAGCCACCTGCTGGCCACGCCAAAATCACCAGCCGGCTATGCCAGAACCACTTGCTGGACACTCCGGAATCACCTGCGGGGCATGCCGGAACCACCTCTCAGACGTGCCACTACCATGTGCCGGACACGCCGGAAACACCTACTGGACACAACGGAACCGCCTGTCGGACACGCCTGAACCACCTGCCGAGCATGCAGGAACCACCTGCTCGACTCGCAGGACCCACCTGCCGGACACGCAAAAATCACCTGCTGGCTATGCCAGAACCGCTTGCCGGACTTTCTGGAATCACCTGCTGGGAATGCTGGACCCACCTCTCAAATGTGCCAAAATCAAGTGACGGAGACGCCAAAAGCACCTGCCGAGCTAGCCGGAAGCACCTGCTCGAATCGTCGGAACCACCTGCCGGACCTGCCTGAACAACCTGCTGAGCATGCCGGAGCCACCTGCCGGACGCGCCAAAGTCACCTGCGGGCTGGGCCAGAACCACTTGGAGGACTCTCTGGGATCACCTGCCGGGCATGCCGGAACCACCTCTCAGACGTGCCAGAACCACGTGCTGGACAGGCCGGAACCACCTCCAGGACAGACCAGAACCACCTGCCGAACCAAACTGAATCACCTGCCGAGAACGCTGGAACCACCTGATCCACTGCCCGGAACCACCCGCCGGACACGTCAAAACCACCTGACGGACATGCCAAAATCTTACCTGCTGGACATGCCAAAATCACCAGCCGGCTATGCCAGAACGACTTGCCGGACACTCCGGAATCACCCACCGGGCATGCCGGAGCCACCTCTCAGACTCGCCGGAAGCACGTGCCGGACACGCCGGAACCACCTATTGGACAGACCGGAACCACCTGACGGACCCATCTGAAACACCTGCTGAGCACGCCGGAACAACCTGCTCGACTCGCTGGAGCCACCTGCTGGCCACGCCAAAATCACCAGCCGGCTATGCCAGAACCACTTGCTGGACACTCCGGAATCACCTGCGGGGCATGCCGGAACCACCTCTCAGACGTGCCACTACCATGTGCCGGACACGCCGGAAACACCTACTGGACACAACGGAACCGCCTGTCGGACACGCCTGAACCACCTGCCGAGCATGCAGGAACCACCTGCTCGACGCGCAGGACCCACCTGCCGGACACGCAAAAATCACCTGCTGGCTATGCCAGAACCGCTTGCCGGACTTTCTGGAATCACCTGCTGGGAATGCTGGACCCACCTCTCAAATGTGCCAAAATCAAGTGACGGAGACGCCAAAAGCACCTGCCGAGCTAGCCGGAAGCACCTGCTCGAATCGTCGGAACCACCTGCCGGACCTGCCTGAACAACCTGCTGAGCATGCCGGAGCCACCTGCCGGACGCGCCAAAAGCACCTGCGGGCTGGGCCAGAACCACTTGGAGGACTCTCTGGGATCACCTGCCGGGCATGCCGGAACCACCTCTCAGACGTGCCAGAACCACGTGCTGGACAGGCCGGAACCACCTCCAGGACAGACCAGAACCACCTGCCGAACCAAACTGAATCACCTGCCGAGAACGCTGGAACCACCTGATCCACTGCCCGGAACCACCCGCCGGACACGTCAAAACCACCTGACGGACATGCCAAAATCTTACCTGCTGGACATGCCAAAATCACCAGCCGGCTATGCCAGAACGACTTGCCGGACACTCCGGAATCACCCACCGGGCATGCCGGAGCCACCTCTCAGACTCGCCGGAAGCACGTGCCGGACACGCCGGAACCACCTATTGGACAGACCGGAACCACCTGACGGACCCATCTGAAACACCTGCTGAGCACGCCGGAACAACCTGCTCGACTCGCTGGAGCCACCTGCTGGCCACGCCAAAATCACCAGCCGGCTATGCCAGAACCACTTGCTGGACACTCCGGAATCACCTGCGGGGCATGCCGGAACCACCTCTCAGACGTGCCACTACCATGTGCCGGACACGCCGGAAACACCTACTGGACACAACGGAACCGCCTGTCGGACACGCCTGAACCACCTGCCGAGCATGCAGGAACCACCTGCTCGACTCGCAGGACCCACCTGCCGGACACGCAAAAATCACCTGCTGGCTATGCCAGAACCGCTTGCCGGACTTTCTGGAATCACCTGCTGGGAATGCTGGACCCACCTCTCAAATGTGCCAAAATCAAGTGACGGAGACGCCAAAAGCACCTGCCGAGCTAGCCGGAAGCACCTGCTCGAATCGTCGGAACCACCTGCCGGACCTGCCTGAACAACCTGCTGAGCATGCCGGAGCCACCTGCCGGACGCGCCAAAAGCACCTGCGGGCTGGGCCAGAACCACTTGGAGGACTCTCTGGGATCACCTGCCGGGCATGCCGGAACCACCTCTGAGACGTGCCAGAACCACGTGCTGGACAGGCCGGAACCACCTCCAGGACAGACCAGAACCACCTGCCGAACCAAACTGAATCACCTGCCGAGAACGCTGGAACCACCTGATCCACTGCCCGGAACCACCCGCCGGACACGTCAAAACCACCTGACGGACATGCCAAAATCTTACCTGCTGGACATGCCAAAATCACCAGCCGGCTATGCCAGAACGACTTGCCGGACACTCCGGAATCACCCACCGGGCATGCCGGAGCCACCTCTCAGACTCGCCGGAAGCACGTGCCGGACACGCCGGAACCACCTATTGGACAGACCGGAACCACCTGACGGACCCATCTGAAACACCTGCTGAGCACGCCGGAACAACCTGCTCGACTCGCTGGAGCCACCTGCTGGCCACGCCAAAATCACCAGCCGGCTATGCCAGAACCACTTGCTGGACACTCCGGAATCACCTGCGGGGCATGCCGGAACCACCTCTCAGACGTGCCACTACCATGTGCCGGACACGCCGGAAACACCTACTGGACACAACGGAACCGCCTGTCGGACACGCCTGAACCACCTGCCGAGCATGCAGGAACCACCTGCTCGACTCGCAGGACCCACCTGCCGGACACGCAAAAATCACCTGCTGGCTATGCCAGAACCGCTTGCCGGACTTTCTGGAATCACCTGCTGGGAATGCTGGACCCACCTCTCAAATGTGCCAAAATCAAGTGACGGAGACGCCAAAAGCACCTGCCGAGCTAGCCGGAAGCACCTGCTCGAATCGTCGGAACCACCTGCCGGACCTGCCTGAACAACCTGCTGAGCATGCCGGAGCCACCTGCCGGACGCGCCAAAGTCACCTGCGGGCTGGGCCAGAACCACTTGGAGGACTCTCTGGGATCACCTGCCGGGCATGCCGGAACCACCTCTCAGACGTGCCAGAACCACGTGCTGGACAGGCCGGAACCACCTCCAGGACAGACCAGAACCACCTGCCGAACCAAACTGAATCACCTGCCGAGAACGCTGGAACCACCTGATCCACTGCCCGGAACCACCCGCCGGACACGTCAAAACCACCTGACGGACATGCCAAAATCTTACCTGCTGGACATGCCAAAATCACCAGCCGGCTATGCCAGAACGACTTGCCGGACACTCCGGAATCACCCACCGGGCATGCCGGAGCCACCTCTCAGACTCGCCGGAAGCACGTGCCGGACACGCCGGAACCACCTATTGGACAGACCGGAACCACCTGACGGACCCATCTGAAACACCTGCTGAGCACGCCGGAACAACCTGCTCGACTCGCTGGAGCCACCTGCTGGCCACGCCAAAATCACCAGCCGGCTATGCCAGAACCACTTGCTGGACACTCCGGAATCACCTGCGGGGCATGCCGGAACCACCTCTCAGACGTGCCACTACCATGTGCCGGACACGCCGGAAACACCTACTGGACACAACGGAACCGCCTGTCGGACACGCCTGAACCACCTGCCGAGCATGCAGGAACCACCTGCTCGACTCGCAGGACCCACCTGCCGGACACGCAAAAATCACCTGCTGGCTATGCCAGAACCGCTTGCCGGACTTTCTGGAATCACCTGCTGGGAATGCTGGACCCACCTCTCAAATGTGCCAAAATCAAGTGACGGAGACGCCAAAAGCACCTGCCGAGCTAGCCGGAAGCACCTGCTCGAATCGTCGGAACCACCTGCCGGACCTGCCTGAACAACCTGCTGAGCATGCCGGAGCCACCTGCCGGACGCGCCAAAAGCACCTGCGGGCTGGGCCAGAACCACTTGGAGGACTCTCTGGGATCACCTGCCGGGCATGCCGGAACCACCTCTCAGACGTGCCAGAACCACGTGCTGGACAGGCCGGAACCACCTCCAGGACAGACCAGAACCACCTGCCGAACCAAACTGAATCACCTGCCGAGAACGCTGGAACCACCTGATCCACTGCCCGGAACCACCCGCCGGACACGTCAAAACCACCTGACGGACATGCCAAAATCTTACCTGCTGGACATGCCAAAATCACCAGCCGGCTATGCCAGAACGACTTGCCGGACACTCCGGAATCACCCACCGGGCATGCCGGAGCCACCTCTCAGACTCGCCGGAAGCACGTGCCGGACACGCCGGAACCACCTATTGGACAGACCGGAACCACCTGACGGACCCATCTGAAACACCTGCTGAGCACGCCGGAACAACCTGCTCGACTCGCTGGAGCCACCTGCTGGCCACGCCAAAATCACCAGCCGGCTATGCCAGAACCACTTGCTGGACACTCCGGAATCACCTGCGGGGCATGCCGGAACCACCTCTCAGACGTGCCACTACCATGTGCCGGACACGCCGGAAACACCTACTGGACACAACGGAACCGCCTGTCGGACACGCCTGAACCACCTGCCGAGCATGCAGGAACCACCTGCTCGACTCGCAGGACCCACCTGCCGGACACGCAAAAATCACCTGCTGGCTATGCCAGAACCGCTTGCCGGACTTTCTGGAATCACCTGCTGGGAATGCTGGACCCACCTCTCAAATGTGCCAAAATCAAGTGACGGAGACGCCAAAAGCACCTGCCGAGCTAGCCGGAAGCACCTGCTCGAATCGTCGGAACCACCTGCCGGACCTGCCTGAACAACCTGCTGAGCATGCCGGAGCCACCTGCCGGACGCGCCAAAGTCACCTGCGGGCTGGGCCAGAACCACTTGGAGGACTCTCTGGGATCACCTGCCGGGCATGCCGGAACCACCTCTGAGACGTGCCAGAACCACGTGCTGGACAGGCCGGAACCACCTCCAGGACAGACCAGAACCACCTGCCGAACCAAACTGAATCACCTGCCGAGAACGCTGGAACCACCTGATCCACTGCCCGGAACCACCCGCCGGACACGTCAAAACCACCTGACGGACATGCCAAAATCTTACCTGCTGGACATGCCAAAATCACCAGCCGGCTATGCCAGAACGACTTGCCGGACACTCCGGAATCACCCACCGGGCATGCCGGAGCCACCTCTCAGACTCGCCGGAAGCACGTGCCGGACACGCCGGAACCACCTATTGGACAGACCGGAACCACCTGACGGACCCATCTGAAACACCTGCTGAGCACGCCGGAACAACCTGCTCGACTCGCTGGAGCCACCTGCTGGCCACGCCAAAATCACCAGCCGGCTATGCCAGAACCACTTGCTGGACACTCCGGAATCACCTGCGGGGCATGCCGGAACCACCTCTCAGACGTGCCACTACCATGTGCCGGACACGCCGGAAACACCTACTGGACACAACGGAACCGCCTGTCGGACACGCCTGAACCACCTGCCGAGCATGCAGGAACCACCTGCTCGACTCGCAGGACCCACCTGCCGGACACGCAAAAATCACCTGCTGGCTATGCCAGAACCGCTTGCCGGACTTTCTGGAATCACCTGCTGGGAATGCTGGACCCACCTCTCAAATGTGCCAAAATCAAGTGACGGAGACGCCAAAAGCACCTGCCGAGCTAGCCGGAAGCACCTGCTCGAATCGTCGGAACCACCTGCCGGACCTGCCTGAACAACCTGCTGAGCATGCCGGAGCCACCTGTCGGACGCGCCAAAAGCACCTGCGGGCTGGGCCAGAACCACTTGGAGGACTCTCTGGGATCACCTGCCGGGCATGCCGGAACCACCTCTCAGACGTGCCAGAACCACGTGCTGGACAGGCCGGAACCACCTCCAGGACAGACCAGAACCACCTGCTGAACCAAACTGAATCACCTGCCGAGAACGCTGGAACCACCTGATCCACTGCCCGGAACCACCCGCCGGACACGTCAAAACCACCTGACGGACATGCCAAAATCTTACCTGCTGGACATGCCAAAATCACCAGCCGGCTATGCCAGAACGACTTGCCGGACACTCCGGAATCACCCACCGGGCATGCCGGAGCCACCTCTCAGACTCGCCGGAAGCACGTGCCGGACACGCCGGAACCACCTATTGGACAGACCGGAACCACCTGACGGACCCATCTGAAACACCTGCTGAGCACGCCGGAACAACCTGCTCGACTCGCTGGAGCCACCTGCTGGCCACGCCAAAATCACCAGCCGGCTATGCCAGAACCACTTGCTGGACACTCCGGAATCACCTGCGGGGCATGCCGGAACCACCTCTCAGACGTGCCACTACCATGTGCCGGACACGCCGGAAACACCTACTGGACACAACGGAACCGCCTGTCGGACACGCCTGAACCACCTGCCGAGCATGCAGGAACCACCTGCTCGACTCGCAGGACCCACCTGCCGGACACGCAAAAATCACCTGCTGGCTATGCCAGAACCGCTTGCCGGACTTTCTGGAATCACCTGCTGGGAATGCTGGACCCACCTCTCAAATGTGCCAAAATCAAGTGACGGAGACGCCAAAAGCACCTGCCGAGCTAGCCGGAAGCACCTGCTCGAATCGTCGGAACCACCTGCCGGACCTGCCTGAACAACCTGCTGAGCATGCCGGAGCCACCTGCCGGACACGCCAAAGTCACCTGCGGGCTGGGCCAGAACCACTTGGAGGACTCTCTGGGATCACCTGCCGGGCATGCCGGAACCACCTCTCAGACGTGCCAGAACCACGTGCTGGACAGGCCGGAACCACCTCCAGGACAGACCAGAACCACCTGCCGAACCAAACTGAATCACCTGCCGAGAACGCTGGAACCACCTGATCCACTGCCCGGAACCACCCGCCGGACACGTCAAAACCACCTGACGGACATGCCAAAATCTTACCTGCTGGACATGCCAAAATCACCAGCCGGCTATGCCAGAACGACTTGCCGGACACTCCGGAATCACCCACCGGGCATGCCGGAGCCACCTCTCAGACTCGCCGGAAGCACGTGCCGGACACGCCGGAACCACCTATTGGACAGACCGGAACCACCTGACGGACCCATCTGAAACACCTGCTGAGCACGCCGGAACAACCTGCTCGACTCGCTGGAGCCACCTGCTGGCCACGCCAAAATCACCAGCCGGCTATGCCAGAACCACTTGCTGGACACTCCGGAATCACCTGCGGGGCATGCCGGAACCACCTCTCAGACGTGCCACTACCATGTGCCGGACACGCCGGAAACACCTACTGGACACAACGGAACCGCCTGTCGGACACGCCTGAACCACCTGCCGAGCATGCAGGAACCACCTGCTCGACTCGCAGGACCCACCTGCCGGACACGCAAAAATCACCTGCTGGCTATGCCAGAACCGCTTGCCGGACTTTCTGGAATCACCTGCTGGGAATGCTGGACCCACCTCTCAAATGTGCCAAAATCAAGTGACGGAGACGCCAAAAGCACCTGCCGAGCTAGCCGGAAGCACCTGCTCGAATCGTCGGAACCACCTGCCGGACCTGCCTGAACAACCTGCTGAGCATGCCGGAGCCACCTGCCGGACGCGCCAAAGTCACCTGCGGGCTGGGCCAGAACCACTTGGAGGACTCTCTGGGATCACCTGCCGGGCATGCCGGAACCACCTCTGAGACGTGCCAGAACCACGTGCTGGACAGGCCGGAACCACCTCCAGGACAGACCAGAACCACCTGCCGAACCAAACTGAATCACCTGCCGAGAACGCTGGAACCACCTGATCCACTGCCCGGAACCACCCGCCGGACACGTCAAAATCACCTGACGGACATGCCAAAATCTTACCTGCTGGACATGCCAAAATCACCAGCCGGCTATGCCAGAACGACTTGCCGGACACTCCGGAATCACCCACCGGGCATGCCGGAGCCACCTCTCAGACTCGCCGGAAGCACGTGCCGGACACGCCGGAACCACCTATTGGACAGACCGGAACCACCTGACGGACCCATCTGAAACACCTGCTGAGCACGCCGGAACAACCTGCTCGACTCGCTGGAGCCACCTGCTGGCCACGCCAAAATCACCAGCCGGCTATGCCAGAACCACTTGCTGGACACTCCGGAATCACCTGCGGGGCATGCCGGAACCACCTCTCAGACGTGCCACTACCATGTGCCGGACACGCCGGAAACACCTACTGGACACAACGGAACCGCCTGTCGGACACGCCTGAACCACCTGCCGAGCATGCAGGAACCACCTGCTCGACTCGCAGGACCCACCTGCCGGACACGCAAAAATCACCTGCTGGCTATGCCAGAACCGCTTGCCGGACTTTCTGGAATCACCTGCTGGGAATGCTGGACCCACCTCTCAAATGTGCCAAAATCAAGTGACGGAGACGCCAAAAGCACCTGCCGAGCTAGCCGGAAGCACCTGCTCGAATCGTCGGAACCACCTGCCGGACCTGCCTGAACAACCTGCTGAGCATGCCGGAGCCACCTGCCGGACGCGCCAAAGTCACCTGCGGGCTGGGCCAGAACCACTTGGAGGACTCTCTGGGATCACCTGCCGGGCATGCCGGAACCACCTCTGAGACGTGCCAGAACCACGTGCTGGACAGGCCGGAACCACCTCCAGGACAGACCAGAACCACCTGCCGAACCAAACTGAATCACCTGCCGAGAACGCTGGAACCACCTGATCCACTGCCCGGAACCACCCGCCGGACACGTCAAAATCACCTGACGGACATGCCAAAATCTTACCTGCTGGACATGCCAAAATCACCAGCCGGCTATGCCAGAACGACTTGCCGGACACTCCGGAATCACCCACCGGGCATGCCGGAGCCACCTCTCAGACTCGCCGGAAGCACGTGCCGGACACGCCGGAACCACCTATTGGACAGACCGGAACCACCTGACGGACCCATCTGAAACACCTGCTGAGCACGCCGGAACAACCTGCTCGACTCGCTGGAGCCACCTGCTGGCCACGCCAAAATCACCAGCCGGCTATGCCAGAACCACTTGCTGGACACTCCGGAATCACCTGCGGGGCATGCCGGAACCACCTCTCAGACGTGCCACTACCATGTGCCGGACACGCCGGAAACACCTACTGGACACAACGGAACCGCCTGTCGGACACGCCTGAACCACCTGCCGAGCATGCAGGAACCACCTGCTCGACTCGCAGGACCCACCTGCCGGACACGCAAAAATCACCTGCTGGCTATGCCAGAACCACTTGCCGGACTTTCTGGAATCACCTGCTGGGAATGCTGGACCCACCTCTCAAATGTGCCAAAATCAAGTGACGGAGACGCCAAAAGCACCTGCCGAGCTAGCCGGAAGCACCTGCTCGAATCGTCGGAACCACCTGCCGGACCTGCCTGAACAACCTGCTGAGCATGCCGGAGCCACCTGCCGGACGCGCCAAAGTCACCTGCGGGCTGGGCCAGAACCACTTGGAGGACTCTCTGGGATCACCTGCCGGGCATGCCGGAACCACCTCTCAGACGTGCCAGAACCACGTGCTGGACAGGCCGGAACCACCTCCAGGACAGACCAGAACCACCTGCCGAACCAAACTGAATCACCTGCCGAGAACGCTGGAACCACCTGATCCACTGCCCGGAACCACCCGCCGGACACGTCAAAATCACCTGACGGACATGCCAAAATCTTACCTGCTGGACATGCCAAAATCACCAGCCGGCTATGCCAGAACGACTTGCCGGACACTCCGGAATCACCCACCGGGCATGCCGGAGCCACCTCTCAGACTCGCCGGAAGCACGTGCCGGACACGCCGGAACCACCTATTGGACAGACCGGAACCACCTGACGGACCCATCTGAAACACCTGCTGAGCACGCCGGAACAACCTGCTCGACTCGCTGGAGCCACCTGCTGGCCACGCCAAAATCACCAGCCGGCTATGCCAGAACCACTTGCTGGACACTCCGGAATCACCTGCGGGGCATGCCGGAACCACCTCTCAGACGTGCCACTACCATGTGCCGGACACGCCGGAAACACCTACTGGACACAACGGAACCGCCTGTCGGACACGCCTGAACCACCTGCCGAGCATGCAGGAACCACCTGCTCGACTCGCAGGACCCACCTGCCGGACACGCAAAAATCACCTGCTGGCTATGCCAGAACCGCTTGCCGGACTTTCTGGAATCACCTGCTGGGAATGCTGGACCCACCTCTCAAATGTGCCAAAATCAAGTGACGGAGACGCCAAAAGCACCTGCCGAGCTAGCCGGAAGCACCTGCTCGAATCGTCGGAACCACCTGCCGGACCTGCCTGAACAACCTGCTGAGCATGCCGGAGCCACCTGCCGGACGCGCCAAAAGCACCTGCGGGCTGGGCCAGAACCACTTGGAGGACTCTCTGGGATCACCTGCCGGGCATGCCGGAACCACCTCTCAGACGTGCCAGAACCACGTGCTGGACAGGCCGGAACCACCTCCAGGACAGACCAGAACCACCTGCCGAACCAAACTGAATCACCTGCCGAGAACGCTGGAACCACCTGATCCACTGCCCGGAACCACCCGCCGGACACGTCAAAATCACCTGACGGACATGCCAAAATCTTACCTGCTGGACATGCCAAAATCACCAGCCGGCTATGCCAGAACGACTTGCCAGACACTCCGGAATCACCCACCGGGCATGCCGGAGCCACCTCTCAGACTCGCCGGAAGCACGTGCCGGACACGCCGGAACCACCTATTGGACAGACCGGAACCACCTGACGGACCCATCTGAAACACCTGCTGAGCACGCCGGAACAACCTGCTCGACTCGCTGGAGCCACCTGCTGGCCACGCCAAAATCACCAGCCGGCTATGCCAGAACCACTTGCTGGACACTCCGGAATCACCTGCGGGGCATGCCGGAACCACCTCTCAGACGTGCCACTACCATGTGCCGGACACGCCGGAAACACCTACTGGACACAACGGAACCGCCTGTCGGACACGCCTGAACCACCTGCCGAGCATGCAGGAACCACCTGCTCGACTCGCAGGACCCACCTGCCGGACACGCAAAAATCACCTGCTGGCTATGCCAGAACCGCTTGCCGGACTTTCTGGAATCACCTGCTGGGAATGCTGGACCCACCTCTCAAATGTGCCAAAATCAAGTGACGGAGACGCCAAAAGCACCTGCCGAGCTAGCCGGAAGCACCTGCTCGAATCGTCGGAACCACCTGCCGGACCTGCCTGAACAACCTGCTGAGCATGCCGGAGCCACCTGCCGGACGCGCCAAAGTCACCTGCGGGCTGGGCCAGAACCACTTGGAGGACTCTCTGGGATCACCTGCCGGGCATGCCGGAACCACCTCTGAGACGTGCCAGAACCACGTGCTGGACAGGCCGGAACCACCTCCAGGACAGACCAGAACCACCTGCCGAACCAAACTGAATCACCTGCCGAGAACGCTGGAACCACCTGATCCACTGCCCGGAACCACCCGCCGGACACGTCAAAATCACCTGACGGACATGCCAAAATCTTACCTGCTGGACATGCCAAAATCACCAGCCGGCTATGCCAGAACGACTTGCCGGACACTCCGGAATCACCCACCGGGCATGCCGGAGCCACCTCTCAGACTCGCCGGAAGCACGTGCCGGACACGCCGGAACCACCTATTGGACAGACCGGAACCACCTGACGGACCCATCTGAAACACCTGCTGAGCACGCCGGAACAACCTGCTCGACTCGCTGGAGCCACCTGCTGGCCACGCCAAAATCACCAGCCGGCTATGCCAGAACCACTTGCTGGACACTCCGGAATCACCTGCGGGGCATGCCGGAACCACCTCTCAGACGTGCCACTACCATGTGCCGGACACGCCGGAAACACCTACTGGACACAACGGAACCGCCTGTCGGACACGCCTGAACCACCTGCCGAGCATGCAGGAACCACCTGCTCGACTCGCAGGACCCACCTGCCGGACACGCAAAAATCACCTGCTGGCTATGCCAGAACCGCTTGCCGGACTTTCTGGAATCACCTGCTGGGAATGCTGGACCCACCTCTCAAATGTGCCAAAATCAAGTGACGGAGACGCCAAAAGCACCTGCCGAGCTAGCCGGAAGCACCTGCTCGAATCGTCGGAACCACCTGCCGGACCTGCCTGAACAACCTGCTGAGCATGCCGGAGCCACCTGCCAGACGCGCCAAAGTCACCTGCGGGCTGGGCCAGAACCACTTGGAGGACTCTCTGGGATCACCTGCCGGGCATGCCGGAACCACCTCTGAGACGTGCCAGAACCACGTGCTGGACAGGCCGGAACCACCTCCAGGACAGACCAGAACCACCTGCCGAACCAAACTGAATCACCTGCCGAGAACGCTGGAACCACCTGATCCACTGCCCGGAACCACCCGCCGGACACGTCAAAATCACCTGACGGACATGCCAAAATCTTACCTGCTGGACATGCCAAAATCACCAGCCGGCTATGCCAGAACGACTTGCCGGACACTCCGGAATCACCCACCGGGCATGCCGGAGCCACCTCTCAGACTCGCCGGAAGCACGTGCCGGACACGCCGGAACCACCTATTGGACAGACCGGAACCACCTGACGGACCCATCTGAAACACCTGCTGAGCACGCCGGAACAACCTGCTCGACTCGCTGGAGCCACCTGCTGGCCACGCCAAAATCACCAGCCGGCTATGCCAGAACCACTTGCTGGACACTCCGGAATCACCTGCGGGGCATGCCGGAACCACCTCTCAGACGTGCCACTACCATGTGCCGGACACGCCGGAAACACCTACTGGACACAACGGAACCGCCTGTCGGACACGCCTGAACCACCTGCCGAGCATGCAGGAACCACCTGCTCGACTCGCAGGACCCACCTGCCGGACACGCAAAAATCACCTGCTGGCTATGCCAGAACCGCTTGCCGGACTTTCTGGAATCACCTGCTGGGAATGCTGGACCCACCTCTCAAATGTGCCAAAATCAAGTGACGGAGACGCCAAAAGCACCTGCCGAGCTAGCCGGAAGCACCTGCTCGAATCGTCGGAACCACCTGCCGGACCTGCCTGAACAACCTGCTGAGCATGCCGGAGCCACCTGCCGGACGCGCCAAAAGCACCTGCGGGCTGGGCCAGAACCACTTGGAGGACTCTCTGGGATCACCTGCCGGGCATGCCGGAACCACCTCTCAGACGTGCCAGAACCACGTGCTGGACAGGCCGGAACCACCTCCAGGACAGACCAGAACCACCTGCCGAACCAAACTGAATCACCTGCCGAGAACGCTGGAACCACCTGATCCACTGCCCGGAACCACCCGCCGGACACGTCAAAATCACCTGACGGACATGCCAAAATCTTACCTGCTGGACATGCCAAAATCACCAGCCGGCTATGCCAGAACGACTTGCCGGACACTCCGGAATCACCCACCGGGCATGCCGGAGCCACCTCTCAGACTCGCCGGAAGCACGTGCCGGACACGCCGGAACCACCTATTGGACAGACCGGAACCACCTGACGGACCCATCTGAAACACCTGCTGAGCACGCCGGAACAACCTGCTCGACTCGCTGGAGCCACCTGCTGGCCACGCCAAAATCACCAGCCGGCTATGCCAGAACCACTTGCTGGACACTCCGGAATCACCTGCGGGGCATGCCGGAACCACCTCTCAGACGTGCCACTACCATGTGCCGGACACGCCGGAAACACCTACTGGACACAACGGAACCGCCTGTCGGACACGCCTGAACCACCTGCCGAGCATGCAGGAACCACCTGCTCGACTCGCAGGACCCACCTGCCGGACACGCAAAAATCACCTGCTGGCTATGCCAGAACCGCTTGCCGGACTTTCTGGAATCACCTGCTGGGAATGCTGGACCCACCTCTCAAATGTGCCAAAATCAAGTGACGGAGACGCCAAAAGCACCTGCCGAGCTAGCCGGAAGCACCTGCTCGAATCGTCGGAACCACCTGCCGGACCTGCCTGAACAACCTGCTGAGCATGCCGGAGCCACCTGCCGGACGCGCCAAAGTCACCTGCGGGCTGGGCCAGAACCACTTGGAGGACTCTCTGGGATCACCTGCCGGGCATGCCGGAACCACCTCTGAGACGTGCCAGAACCACGTGCTGGACAGGCCGGAACCACCTCCAGGACAGACCAGAACCACCTGCCGAACCAAACTGAATCACCTGCCGAGAACGCTGGAACCACCTGATCCACTGCCCGGAACCACCCGCCGGACACGTCAAAATCACCTGACGGACATGCCAAAATCTTACCTGCTGGACATGCCAAAATCACCAGCCGGCTATGCCAGAACGACTTGCCGGACACTCCGGAATCACCCACCGGGCATGCCGGAGCCACCTCTCAGACTCGCCGGAAGCACGTGCCGGACACGCCGGAACCACCTATTGGACAGACCGGAACCACCTGACGGACCCATCTGAAACACCTGCTGAGCACGCCGGAACAACCTGCTCGACTCGCTGGAGCCACCTGCTGGCCACGCCAAAATCACCAGCCGGCTATGCCAGAACCACTTGCTGGACACTCCGGAATCACCTGCGGGGCATGCCGGAACCACCTCTCAGACGTGCCACTACCATGTGCCGGACACGCCGGAAACACCTACTGGACACAACGGAACCGCCTGTCGGACACGCCTGAACCACCTGCCGAGCATGCAGGAACCACCTGCTCGACTCGCAGGACCCACCTGCCGGACACGCAAAAATCACCTGCTGGCTATGCCAGAACCGCTTGCCGGACTTTCTGGAATCACCTGCTGGGAATGCTGGACCCACCTCTCAAATGTGCCAAAATCAAGTGACGGAGACGCCAAAAGCACCTGCCGAGCTAGCCGGAAGCACCTGCTCGAATCGTCGGAACCACCTGCCGGACCTGCCTGAACAACCTGCTGAGCATGCCGGAGCCACCTGCCAGACGCGCCAAAGTCACCTGCGGGCTGGGCCAGAACCACTTGGAGGACTCTCTGGGATCACCTGCCGGGCATGCCGGAACCACCTCTGAGACGTGCCAGAACCACGTGCTGGACAGGCCGGAACCACCTCCAGGACAGACCAGAACCACCTGCCGAACCAAACTGAATCACCTGCCGAGAACGCTGGAACCACCTGATCCACTGCCCGGAACCACCCGCCGGACACGTCAAAATCACCTGACGGACATGCCAAAATCTTACCTGCTGGACATGCCAAAATCACCAGCCGGCTATGCCAGAACGACTTGCCGGACACTCCGGAATCACCCACCGGGCATGCCGGAGCCACCTCTCAGACTCGCCGGAAGCACGTGCCGGACACGCCGGAACCACCTATTGGACAGACCGGAACCACCTGACGGACCCATCTGAAACACCTGCTGAGCACGCCGGAACAACCTGCTCGACTCGCTGGAGCCACCTGCTGGCCACGCCAAAATCACCAGCCGGCTATGCCAGAACCACTTGCTGGACACTCCGGAATCACCTGCGGGGCATGCCGGAACCACCTCTCAGACGTGCCACTACCATGTGCCGGACACGCCGGAAACACCTACTGGACACAACGGAACCGCCTGTCGGACACGCCTGAACCACCTGCCGAGCATGCAGGAACCACCTGCTCGACTCGCAGGACCCACCTGCCGGACACGCAAAAATCACCTGCTGGCTATGCCAGAACCGCTTGCCGGACTTTCTGGAATCACCTGCTGGGAATGCTGGACCCACCTCTCAAATGTGCCAAAATCAAGTGACGGAGACGCCAAAAGCACCTGCCGAGCTAGCCGGAAGCACCTGCTCGAATCGTCGGAACCACCTGCCGGACCTGCCTGAACAACCTGCTGAGCATGCCGGAGCCACCTGCCGGACGCGCCAAAAGCACCTGCGGGCTGGGCCAGAACCACTTGGAGGACTCTCTGGGATCACCTGCCGGGCATGCCGGAACCACCTCTCAGACGTGCCAGAACCACGTGCTGGACAGGCCGGAACCACCTCCAGGACAGACCAGAACCACCTGCCGAACCAAACTGAATCACCTGCCGAGAACGCTGGAACCACCTGATCCACTGCCCGGAACCACCCGCCGGACACGTCAAAATCACCTGACGGACATGCCAAAATCTTACCTGCTGGACATGCCAAAATCACCAGCCGGCTATGCCAGAACGACTTGCCGGACACTCCGGAATCACCCACCGGGCATGCCGGAGCCACCTCTCAGACTCGCCGGAAGCACGTGCCGGACACGCCGGAACCACCTATTGGACAGACCGGAACCACCTGACGGACCCATCTGAAACACCTGCTGAGCACGCCGGAACAACCTGCTCGACTCGCTGGAGCCACCTGCTGGCCACGCCAAAATCACCAGCCGGCTATGCCAGAACCACTTGCTGGACACTCCGGAATCACCTGCGGGGCATGCCGGAACCACCTCTCAGACGTGCCACTACCATGTGCCGGACACGCCGGAAACACCTACTGGACACAACGGAACCGCCTGTCGGACACGCCTGAACCACCTGCCGAGCATGCAGGAACCACCTGCTCGACTCGCAGGACCCACCTGCCGGACACGCAAAAATCACCTGCTGGCTATGCCAGAACCGCTTGCCGGACTTTCTGGAATCACCTGCTGGGAATGCTGGACCCACCTCTCAAATGTGCCAAAATCAAGTGACGGAGACGCCAAAAGCACCTGCCGAGCTAGCCGGAAGCACCTGCTCGAATCGTCGGAACCACCTGCCGGACCTGCCTGAACAACCTGCTGAGCATGCCGGAGCCACCTGCCGGACGCGCCAAAGTCACCTGCGGGCTGGGCCAGAACCACTTGGAGGACTCTCTGGGATCACCTGCCGGGCATGCCGGAACCACCTCTGAGACGTGCCAGAACCACGTGCTGGACAGGCCGGAACCACCTCCAGGACAGACCAGAACCA
Source organism: Equus asinus (assembly GCF_041296235.1). Taxonomy (NCBI): domain Eukaryota; kingdom Metazoa; phylum Chordata; class Mammalia; order Perissodactyla; family Equidae; genus Equus; species Equus asinus. Next base: position 11,168,834 of record NC_091812.1, read on the forward strand.
CCTGCCGAACCAAACTGAATCACCTGCCGAGAACGCTGGAACCACCTGATCCACTGCCCGGAACCACCCGCCGGACACGTCAAAATCACCTGACGGACATGCCAAAATCTTACCTGCTGGACATGCCAAAATCACCAGCCGGCTATGCCAGAACGACTTGCCGGACACTCCGGAATCACCCACCGGGCATGCCGGAGCCACCTCTCAGACTCGCCGGAAGCACGTGCCGGACACGCCGGAACCACCTATTGGACAGACCGGAACCACCTGACGGACCCATCTGAAACACCTGCTGAGCACGCCGGAACAACCTGCTCGACTCGCTGGAGCCACCTGCTGGCCACGCCAAAATCACCAGCCGGCTATGCCAGAACCACTTGCTGGACACTCCGGAATCACCTGCGGGGCATGCCGGAACCACCTCTCAGACGTGCCACTACCATGTGCCGGACACGCCGGAAACACCTACTGGACACAACGGAACCGCCTGTCGGACACGCCTGAACCACCTGCCGAGCATGCAGGAACCACCTGCTCGACTCGCAGGACCCACCTGCCGGACACGCAAAAATCACCTGCTGGCTATGCCAGAACCGCTTGCCGGACTTTCTGGAATCACCTGCTGGGAATGCTGGACCCACCTCTCAAATGTGCCAAAATCAAGTGACGGAGACGCCAAAAGCACCTGCCGAGCTAGCCGGAAGCACCTGCTCGAATCGTCGGAACCACCTGCCGGACCTGCCTGAACAACCTGCTGAGCATGCCGGAGCCACCTGCCGGACGCGCCAAAGTCACCTGCGGGCTGGGCCAGAACCACTTGGAGGACTCTCTGGGATCACCTGCCGGGCATGCCGGAACCACCTCTGAGACGTGCCAGAACCACGTGCTGGACAGGCCGGAACCACCTCCAGGACAGACCAGAACCACCTGCCGAACCAAACTGAATCACCTGCCGAGAACGCTGGAACCACCTGATCCACTGCCCGGAACCACCCGCCGGACACGTCAAAATCACCTGACGGACATGCCAAAATCTTACCTGCTGGACATGCCAAAATCACCAGCCGGCTATGCCAGAACGACTTGCCGGACACTCCGGAATCACCCACCGGGCATGCCGGAGCCACCTCTCAGACTCGCCGGAAGCACGTGCCGGACACGCCGGAACCACCTATTGGACAGACCGGAACCACCTGACGGACCCATCTGAAACACCTGCTGAGCACGCCGGAACAACCTGCTCGACTCGCTGGAGCCACCTGCTGGCCACGCCAAAATCACCAGCCGGCTATGCCAGAACCACTTGCTGGACACTCCGGAATCACCTGCGGGGCATGCCGGAACCACCTCTCAGACGTGCCACTACCATGTGCCGGACACGCCGGAAACACCTACTGGACACAACGGAACCGCCTGTCGGACACGCCTGAACCACCTGCCGAGCATGCAGGAACCACCTGCTCGACTCGCAGGACCCACCTGCCGGACACGCAAAAATCACCTGCTGGCTATGCCAGAACCGCTTGCCGGACTTTCTGGAATCACCTGCTGGGAATGCTGGACCCACCTCTCAAATGTGCCAAAATCAAGTGACGGAGACGCCAAAAGCACCTGCCGAGCTAGCCGGAAGCACCTGCTCGAATCGTCGGAACCACCTGCCGGACCTGCCTGAACAACCTGCTGAGCATGCCGGAGCCACCTGCCGGACGCGCCAAAGTCACCTGCGGGCTGGGCCAGAACCACTTGGAGGACTCTCTGGGATCACCTGCCGGGCATGCCGGAACCACCTCTGAGACGTGCCAGAACCACGTGCTGGACAGGCCGGAACCACCTCCAGGACAGACCAGAACCACCTGCCGAACCAAACTGAATCACCTGCCGAGAACGCTGGAACCACCTGATCCACTGCCCGGAACCACCCGCCGGACACGTCAAAATCACCTGACGGACATGCCAAAATCTTACCTGCTGGACATGCCAAAATCACCAGCCGGCTATGCCAGAACGACTTGCCGGACACTCCGGAATCACCCACCGGGCATGCCGGAGCCACCTCTCAGACTCGCCGGAAGCACGTGCCGGACACGCCGGAACCACCTATTGGACAGACCGGAACCACCTGACGGACCCATCTGAAACACCTGCTGAGCACGCCGGAACAACCTGCTCGACTCGCTGGAGCCACCTGCTGGCCACGCCAAAATCACCAGCCGGCTATGCCAGAACCACTTGCTGGACACTCCGGAATCACCTGCGGGGCATGCCGGAACCACCTCTCAGACGTGCCACTACCATGTGCCGGACACGCCGGAAACACCTACTGGACACAACGGAACCGCCTGTCGGACACGCCTGAACCACCTGCCGAGCATGCAGGAACCACCTGCTCGACTCGCAGGACCCACCTGCCGGACACGCAAAAATCACCTGCTGGCTATGCCAGAACCGCTTGCCGGACTTTCTGGAATCACCTGCTGGGAATGCTGGACCCACCTCTCAAATGTGCCAAAATCAAGTGACGGAGACGCCAAAAGCACCTGCCGAGCTAGCCGGAAGCACCTGCTCGAATCGTCGGAACCACCTGCCGGACCTGCCTGAACAACCTGCTGAGCATGCCGGAGCCACCTGCCGGACGCGCCAAAGTCACCTGCGGGCTGGGCCAGAACCACTTGGAGGACTCTCTGGGATCACCTGCCGGGCATGCCGGAACCACCTCTGAGACGTGCCAGAACCACGTGCTGGACAGGCCGGAACCACCTCCAGGACAGACCAGAACCACCTGCCGAACCAAACTGAATCACCTGCCGAGAACGCTGGAACCACCTGATCCACTGCCCGGAACCACCCGCCGGACACGTCAAAATCACCTGACGGACATGCCAAAATCTTACCTGCTGGACATGCCAAAATCACCAGCCGGCTATGCCAGAACGACTTGCCGGACACTCCGGAATCACCCACCGGGCATGCCGGAGCCACCTCTCAGACTCGCCGGAAGCACGTGCCGGACACGCCGGAACCACCTATTGGACAGACCGGAACCACCTGACGGACCCATCTGAAACACCTGCTGAGCACGCCGGAACAACCTGCTCGACTCGCTGGAGCCACCTGCTGGCCACGCCAAAATCACCAGCCGGCTATGCCAGAACCACTTGCTGGACACTCCGGAATCACCTGCGGGGCATGCCGGAACCACCTCTCAGACGTGCCACTACCATGTGCCGGACACGCCGGAAACACCTACTGGACACAACGGAACCGCCTGTCGGACACGCCTGAACCACCTGCCGAGCATGCAGGAACCACCTGCTCGACTCGCAGGACCCACCTGCCGGACACGCAAAAATCACCTGCTGGCTATGCCAGAACCGCTTGCCGGACTTTCTGGAATCACCTGCTGGGAATGCTGGACCCACCTCTCAAATGTGCCAAAATCAAGTGACGGAGACGCCAAAAGCACCTGCCGAGCTAGCCGGAAGCACCTGCTCGAATCGTCGGAACCACCTGCCGGACCTGCCTGAACAACCTGCTGAGCATGCCGGAGCCACCTGCCGGACGCGCCAAAGTCACCTGCGGGCTGGGCCAGAACCACTTGGAGGACTCTCTGGGATCACCTGCCGGGCATGCCGGAACCACCTCTGAGACGTGCCAGAACCACGTGCTGGACAGGCCGGAACCACCTCCAGGACAGACCAGAACCACCTGCCGAACCAAACTGAATCACCTGCCGAGAACGCTGGAACCACCTGATCCACTGCCCGGAACCACCCGCCGGACACGTCAAAATCACCTGACGGACATGCCAAAATCTTACCTGCTGGACATGCCAAAATCACCAGCCGGCTATGCCAGAACGACTTGCCGGACACTCCGGAATCACCCACCGGGCATGCCGGAGCCACCTCTCAGACTCGCCGGAAGCACGTGCCGGACACGCCGGAACCACCTATTGGACAGACCGGAACCACCTGACGGACCCATCTGAAACACCTGCTGAGCACGCCGGAACAACCTGCTCGACTCGCTGGAGCCACCTGCTGGCCACGCCAAAATCACCAGCCGGCTATGCCAGAACCACTTGCTGGACACTCCGGAATCACCTGCGGGGCATGCCGGAACCACCTCTCAGACGTGCCACTACCATGTGCCGGACACGCCGGAAACACCTACTGGACACAACGGAACCGCCTGTCGGACACGCCTGAACCACCTGCCGAGCATGCAGGAACCACCTGCTCGACTCGCAGGACCCACCTGCCGGACACGCAAAAATCACCTGCTGGCTATGCCAGAACCGCTTGCCGGACTTTCTGGAATCACCTGCTGGGAATGCTGGACCCACCTCTCAAATGTGCCAAAATCAAGTGACGGAGACGCCAAAAGCACCTGCCGAGCTAGCCGGAAGCACCTGCTCGAATCGTCGGAACCACCTGCCGGACCTGCCTGAACAACCTGCTGAGCATGCCGGAGCCACCTGCCGGACACGCCAAAATCACCTGCGGGCTGGGCCAGAACCACTTGGAGGACTCTCTGGGATCACCTGCCGGGCATGCCGGAACCACCTCTGAGACGTGCCAGAACCACGTGCTGGACAGGCCGGAACCACCTCCAGGACAGACCAGAACCACCTGCCGAACCAAACTGAATCACCTGCCGAGAACGCTGGAACCACCTGATCCACTGCCCGGAACCACCCGCCGGACACGTCAAAACCACCTGACGGACATGCCAAAATCTTACCTGCTGGACATGCCAAAATCACCAGCCGGCTATGCCAGAACGACTTGCCGGACACTCCGGAATCACCCACCGGGCATGCCGGAGCCACCTCTCAGACTCGCCGGAAGCACGTGCCGGACACGCCGGAACCACCTATTGGACAGACCGGAACCACCTGACGGACCCATCTGAAACACCTGCTGAGCACGCCGGAACAACCTGCTCGACTCGCTGGAGCCACCTGCTGGCCACGCCAAAATCACCAGCCGGCTATGCCAGAACCACTTGCTGGACACTCCGGAATCACCTGCGGGGCATGCCGGAACCACCTCTCAGACGTGCCACTACCATGTGCCGGACACGCCGGAAACACCTACTGGACACAACGGAACCGCCTGTCGGACACGCCTGAACCACCTGCCGAGCATGCAGGAACCACCTGCTCGACTCGCAGGACCCACCTGCCGGACACGCAAAAATCACCTGCTGGCTATGCCAGAACCGCTTGCCGGACTTTCTGGAATCACCTGCTGGGAATGCTGGACCCACCTCTCAAATGTGCCAAAATCAAGTGACGGAGACGCCAAAAGCACCTGCCGAGCTAGCCGGAAGCACCTGCTCGAATCGTCGGAACCACCTGCCGGACCTGCCTGAACAACCTGCTGAGCATGCCGGAGCCACCTGCCGGACGCGCCAAAAGCACCTGCGGGCTGGGCCAGAACCACTTGGAGGACTCTCTGGGATCACCTGCCGGGCATGCCGGAACCACCTCTCAGACGTGCCAGAACCACGTGCTGGACAGGCCGGAACCACCTCCAGGACAGACCAGAACCACCTGCCGAACCAAACTGAATCACCTGCCGAGAACGCTGGAACCACCTGATCCACTGCCCGGAACCACCCGCCGGACACGTCAAAACCACCTGACGGACATGCCAAAATCTTACCTGCTGGACATGCCAAAATCACCAGCCGGCTATGCCAGAACGACTTGCCGGACACTCCGGAATCACCCACCGGGCATGCCGGAGCCACCTCTCAGACTCGCCGGAAGCACGTGCCGGACACGCCGGAACCACCTATTGGACAGACCGGAACCACCTGACGGACCCATCTGAAACACCTGCTGAGCACGCCGGAACAACCTGCTCGACTCGCTGGAGCCACCTGCTGGCCACGCCAAAATCACCAGCCGGCTATGCCAGAACCACTTGCTGGACACTCCGGAATCACCTGCGGGGCATGCCGGAACCACCTCTCAGACGTGCCACTACCATGTGCCGGACACGCCGGAAACACCTACTGGACACAACGGAACCGCCTGTCGGACACGCCTGAACCACCTGCCGAGCATGCAGGAACCACCTGCTCGACTCGCAGGACCCACCTGCCGGACACGCAAAAATCACCTGCTGGCTATGCCAGAACCGCTTGCCGGACTTTCTGGAATCACCTGCTGGGAATGCTGGACCCACCTCTCAAATGTGCCAAAATCAAGTGACGGAGACGCCAAAAGCACCTGCCGAGCTAGCCGGAAGCACCTGCTCGAATCGTCGGAACCACCTGCCGGACCTGCCTGAACAACCTGCTGAGCATGCCGGAGCCACCTGCCGGACGCGCCAAAGTCACCTGCAGGCTGGGCCAGAACCACTTGGAGGACTCTCTGGGATCACCTGCCGGGCATGCCGGAACCACCTCTCAGACGTGCCAGAACCACGTGCTGGACAGGCCGGAACCACCTCCAGGACAGACCAGAACCACCTGCCGAACCAAACTGAATCACCTGCCGAGAACGCTGGAACCACCTGATCCACTGCCCGGAACCACCCGCCGGACACGTCAAAATCACCTGACGGACATGCCAAAATCTTACCTGCTGGACATGCCAAAATCACCAGCCGGCTATGCCAGAACGACTTGCCGGACACTCCGGAATCACCCACCGGGCATGCCGGAGCCACCTCTCAGACTCGCCGGAAGCACGTGCCGGACACGCCGGAACCACCTATTGGACAGACCGGAACCACCTGACGGACCCATCTGAAACACCTGCTGAGCACGCCGGAACAACCTGCTCGACTCGCTGGAGCCACCTGCTGGCCACGCCAAAATCACCAGCCGGCTATGCCAGAACCACTTGCTGGACACTCCGGAATCACCTGCGGGGCATGCCGGAACCACCTCTCAGACGTGCCACTACCATGTGCCGGACACGCCGGAAACACCTACTGGACACAACGGAACCGCCTGTCGGACACGCCTGAACCACCTGCCGAGCATGCAGGAACCACCTGCTCGACTCGCAGGACCCACCTGCCGGACACGCAAAAATCACCTGCTGGCTATGCCAGAACCGCTTGCCGGACTTTCTGGAATCACCTGCTGGGAATGCTGGACCCACCTCTCAAATGTGCCAAAATCAAGTGACGGAGACGCCAAAAGCACCTGCCGAGCTAGCCGGAAGCACCTGCTCGAATCGTCGGAACCACCTGCCGGACCTGCCTGAACAACCTGCTGAGCATGCCGGAGCCACCTGCCGGACGCGCCAAAGTCACCTGCGGGCTGGGCCAGAACCACTTGGAGGACTCTCTGGGATCACCTGCCGGGCATGCCGGAACCACCTCTGAGACGTGCCAGAACCACGTGCTGGACAGGCCGGAACCACCTCCAGGACAGACCAGAACCACCTGCCGAACCAAACTGAATCACCTGCCGAGAACGCTGGAACCACCTGATCCACTGCCCGGAACCACCCGCCGGACACGTCAAAACCACCTGACGGACATGCCAAAATCTTACCTGCTGGACATGCCAAAATCACCAGCCGGCTATGCCAGAACGACTTGCCGGACACTCCGGAATCACCCACCGGGCATGCCGGAGCCACCTCTCAGACTCGCCGGAAGCACGTGCCGGACACGCCGGAACCACCTATTGGACAGACCGGAACCACCTGACGGACCCATCTGAAACACCTGCTGAGCACGCCGGAACAACCTGCTCGACTCGCTGGAGCCACCTGCTGGCCACGCCAAAATCACCAGCCGGCTATGCCAGAACCACTTGCTGGACACTCCGGAATCACCTGCGGGGCATGCCGGAACCACCTCTCAGACGTGCCACTACCATGTGCCGGACACGCCGGAAACACCTACTGGACACAACGGAACCGCCTGTCGGACACGCCTGAACCACCTGCCGAGCATGCAGGAACCACCTGCTCGACTCGCAGGACCCACCTGCCGGACACGCAAAAATCACCTGCTGGCTATGCCAGAACCGCTTGCCGGACTTTCTGGAATCACCTGCTGGGAATGCTGGACCCACCTCTCAAATGTGCCAAAATCAAGTGACGGAGACGCCAAAAGCACCTGCCGAGCTAGCCGGAAGCACCTGCTCGAATCGTCGGAACCACCTGCCGGACCTGCCTGAACAACCTGCTGAGCATGCCGGAGCCACCTGCCAGACGCGCCAAAGTCACCTGCGGGCTGGGCCAGAACCACTTGGAGGACTCTCTGGGATCACCTGCCGGGCATGCCGGAACCACCTCTGAGACGTGCCAGAACCACGTGCTGGACAGGCCGGAACCACCTCCAGGACAGACCAGAACCACCTGCCGAACCAAACTGAATCACCTGCCGAGAACGCTGGAACCACCTGATCCACTGCCCGGAACCACCCGCCGGACACGTCAAAACCACCTGACGGACATGCCAAAATCTTACCTGCTGGACATGCCAAAATCACCAGCCGGCTATGCCAGAACGACTTGCCGGACACTCCGGAATCACCCACCGGGCATGCCGGAGCCACCTCTCAGACTCGCCGGAAGCACGTGCCGGACACGCCGGAACCACCTATTGGACAGACCGGAACCACCTGACGGACCCATCTGAAACACCTGCTGAGCACGCCGGAACAACCTGCTCGACTCGCTGGAGCCACCTGCTGGCCACGCCAAAATCACCAGCCGGCTATGCCAGAACCACTTGCTGGACACTCCGGAATCACCTGCGGGGCATGCCGGAACCACCTCTCAGACGTGCCACTACCATGTGCCGGACACGCCGGAAACACCTACTGGACACAACGGAACCGCCTGTCGGACACGCCTGAACCACCTGCCGAGCATGCAGGAACCACCTGCTCGACTTGCAGGACCCACCTGCCGGACACGCAAAAATCACCTGCTGGCTATGCCAGAACCGCTTGCCGGACTTTCTGGAATCACCTGCTGGGAATGCTGGACCCACCTCTCAAATGTGCCAAAATCAAGTGACGGAGACGCCAAAAGCACCTGCCGAGCTAGCCGGAAGCACCTGCTCGAATCGTCGGAACCACCTGCCGGACCTGCCTGAACAACCTGCTGAGCATGCCGGAGCCACCTGCCGGACGCGCCAAAGTCACCTGCGGGCTGGGCCAGAACCACTTGGAGGACTCTCTGGGATCACCTGCCGGGCATGCCGGAACCACCTCTCAGACGTGCCAGAACCACGTGCTGGACAGGCCGGAACCACCTCCAGGACAGACCAGAACCACCTGCCGAACCAAACTGAATCACCTGCCGAGAACGCTGGAACCACCTGATCCACTGCCCGGAACCACCCGCCGGACACGTCAAAATCACCTGACGGACATGCCAAAATCTTACCTGCTGGACATGCCAAAATCACCAGCCGGCTATGCCAGAACGACTTGCCGGACACTCCGGAATCACCCACCGGGCATGCCGGAGCCACCTCTCAGACTCGCCGGAAGCACGTGCCGGACACGCCGGAACCACCTATTGGACAGACCGGAACCACCTGACGGACCCATCTGAAACACCTGCTGAGCACGCCGGAACAACCTGCTCGACTCGCTGGAGCCACCTGCTGGCCACGCCAAAATCACCAGCCGGCTATGCCAGAACCACTTGCTGGACACTCCGGAATCACCTGCGGGGCATGCCGGAACCACCTCTCAGACGTGCCACTACCATGTGCCGGACACGCCGGAAACACCTACTGGACACAACGGAACCGCCTGTCGGACACGCCTGAACCACCTGCCGAGCATGCAGGAACCACCTGCTCGACTCGCAGGACCCACCTGCCGGACACGCAAAAATCACCTGCTGGCTATGCCAGAACCGCTTGCCGGACTTTCTGGAATCACCTGCTGGGAATGCTGGACCCACCTCTCAAATGTGCCAAAATCAAGTGACGGAGACGCCAAAAGCACCTGCCGAGCTAGCCGGAAGCACCTGCTCGAATCGTCGGAACCACCTGCCGGACCTGCCTGAACAACCTGCTGAGCATGCCGGAGCCACCTGCCGGACACGCCAAAATCACCTGCGGGCTGGGCCAGAACCACTTGGAGGACTCTCTGGGATCACCTGCCGGGCATGCCGGAACCACCTCTCAGACGTGCCAGAACCACGTGCTGGACAGGCCGGAACCACCTCCAGGACAGACCAGAACCACCTGCCGAACCAAACTGAATCACCTGCCGAGAACGCTGGAACCACCTGATCCACTGCCCGGAACCACCCGCCGGACACGTCAAAACCACCTGACGGACATGCCAAAATCTTACCTGCTGGACATGCCAAAATCACCAGCCGGCTATGCCAGAACGACTTGCCGGACACTCCGGAATCACCCACCGGGCATGCCGGAGCCACCTCTCAGACTCGCCGGAAGCACGTGCCGGACACGCCGGAACCACCTATTGGACAGACCGGAACCACCTGACGGACCCATCTGAAACACCTGCTGAGCACGCCGGAACAACCTGCTCGACTCGCTGGAGCCACCTGCTGGCCACGCCAAAATCACCAGCCGGCTATGCCAGAACCACTTGCTGGACACTCCGGAATCACCTGCGGGGCATGCCGGAACCACCTCTCAGACGTGCCACTACCATGTGCCGGACACGCCGGAAACACCTACTGGACACAACGGAACCGCCTGTCGGACACGCCTGAACCACCTGCCGAGCATGCAGGAACCACCTGCTCGACTCGCAGGACCCACCTGCCGGACACGCAAAAATCACCTGCTGGCTATGCCAGAACCGCTTGCCGGACTTTCTGGAATCACCTGCTGGGAATGCTGGACCCACCTCTCAAATGTGCCAAAATCAAGTGACGGAGACGCCAAAAGCACCTGCCGAGCTAGCCGGAAGCACCTGCTCGAATCGTCGGAACCACCTGCCGGACCTGCCTGAACAACCTGCTGAGCATGCCGGAGCCACCTGCCGGACGCGCCAAAAGCACCTGCGGGCTGGGCCAGAACCACTTGGAGGACTCTCTGGGATCACCTGCCGGGCATGCCGGAACCACCTCTCAGACGTGCCAGAACCACGTGCTGGACAGGCCGGAACCACCTCCAGGACAGACCAGAACCACCTGCCGAACCAAACTGAATCACCTGCCGAGAACGCTGGAACCACCTGATCCACTGCCCGGAACCACCCGCCGGACACGTCAAAACCACCTGACGGACATGCCAAAATCTTACCTGCTGGACATGCCAAAATCACCAGCCGGCTATGCCAGAACGACTTGCCGGACACTCCGGAATCACCCACCGGGCATGCCGGAGCCACCTCTCAGACTCGCCGGAAGCACGTGCCGGACACGCCGGAACCACCTATTGGACAGACCGGAACCACCTGACGGACCCATCTGAAACACCTGCTGAGCACGCCGGAACAACCTGCTCGACTCGCTGGAGCCACCTGCTGGCCACGCCAAAATCACCAGCCGGCTATGCCAGAACCACTTGCTGGACACTCCGGAATCACCTGCGGGGCATGCCGGAACCACCTCTCAGACGTGCCACTACCATGTGCCGGACACGCCGGAAACACCTACTGGACACAACGGAACCGCCTGTCGGACACGCCTGAACCACCTGCCGAGCATGCAGGAACCACCTGCTCGACTCGCAGGACCCACCTGCCGGACACGCAAAAATCACCTGCTGGCTATGCCAGAACCGCTTGCCGGACTTTCTGGAATCACCTGCTGGGAATGCTGGACCCACCTCTCAAATGTGCCAAAATCAAGTGACGGAGACGCCAAAAGCACCTGCCGAGCTAGCCGGAAGCACCTGCTCGAATCGTCGGAACCACCTGCCGGACCTGCCTGAACAACCTGCTGAGCATGCCGGAGCCACCTGCCGGACGCGCCAAAAGCACCTGCGGGCTGGGCCAGAACCACTTGGAGGACTCTCTGGGATCACCTGCCGGGCATGCCGGAACCACCTCTGAGACGTGCCAGAACCACGTGCTGGACAGGCCGGAACCACCTCCAGGACAGACCAGAACCACCTGCCGAACCAAACTGAATCACCTGCCGAGAACGCTGGAACCACCTGATCCACTGCCCGGAACCACCCGCCGGACACGTCAAAACCACCTGACGGACATGCCAAAATCTTACCTGCTGGACATGCCAAAATCACCAGCCGGCTATGCCAGAACGACTTGCCGGACACTCCGGAATCACCCACCGGGCATGCCGGAGCCACCTCTCAGACTCGCCGGAAGCACGTGCCGGACACGCCGGAACCACCTATTGGACAGACCGGAACCACCTGACGGACCCATCTGAAACACCTGCTGAGCACGCCGGAACAACCTGCTCGACTCGCTGGAGCCACCTGCTGGCCACGCCAAAATCACCAGCCGGCTATGCCAGAACCACTTGCTGGACACTCCGGAATCACCTGCGGGGCATGCCGGAACCACCTCTCAGACGTGCCACTACCATGTGCCGGACACGCCGGAAACACCTACTGGACACAACGGAACCGCCTGTCGGACACGCCTGAACCACCTGCCGAGCATGCAGGAACCACCTGCTCGACTCGCAGGACCCACCTGCCGGACACGCAAAAATCACCTGCTGGCTATGCCAGAACCGCTTGCCGGACTTTCTGGAATCACCTGCTGGGAATGCTGGACCCACCTCTCAAATGTGCCAAAATCAAGTGACGGAGACGCCAAAAGCACCTGCCGAGCTAGCCGGAAGCACCTGCTCGAATCGTCGGAACCACCTGCCGGACCTGCCTGAACAACCTGCTGAGCATGCCGGAGCCACCTGCCGGACGCGCCAAAGTCACCTGCGGGCTGGGCCAGAACCACTTGGAGGACTCTCTGGGATCACCTGCCGGGCATGCCGGAACCACCTCTCAGACGTGCCAGAACCACGTGCTGGACAGGCCGGAACCACCTCCAGGACAGACCAGAACCACCTGCCGAACCAAACTGAATCACCTGCCGAGAACGCTGGAACCACCTGATCCACTGCCCGGAACCACCCGCCGGACACGTCAAAACCACCTGACGGACATGCCAAAATCTTACCTGCTGGACATGCCAAAATCACCAGCCGGCTATGCCAGAACGACTTGCCGGACACTCCGGAATCACCCACCGGGCATGCCGGAGCCACCTCTCAGACTCGCCGGAAGCACGTGCCGGACACGCCGGAACCACCTATTGGACAGACCGGAACCACCTGACGGACCCATCTGAAACACCTGCTGAGCACGCCGGAACAACCTGCTCGACTCGCTGGAGCCACCTGCTGGCCACGCCAAAATCACCAGCCGGCTATGCCAGAACCACTTGCTGGACACTCCGGAATCACCTGCGGGGCATGCCGGAACCACCTCTCAGACGTGCCACTACCATGTGCCGGACACGCCGGAAACACCTACTGGACACAACGGAACCGCCTGTCGGACACGCCTGAACCACCTGCCGAGCATGCAGGAACCACCTGCTCGACTCGCAGGACCCACCTGCCGGACACGCAAAAATCACCTGCTGGCTATGCCAGAACCGCTTGCCGGACTTTCTGGAATCACCTGCTGGGAATGCTGGACCCACCTCTCAAATGTGCCAAAATCAAGTGACGGAGACGCCAAAAGCACCTGCCGAGCTAGCCGGAAGCACCTGCTCGAATCGTCGGAACCACCTGCCGGACCTGCCTGAACAACCTGCTGAGCATGCCGGAGCCACCTGCCGGACACGCCAAAGTCACCTGCGGGCTGGGCCAGAACCACTTGGAGGACTCTCTGGGATCACCTGCCGGGCATGCCGGAACCACCTCTCAGACGTGCCAGAACCACGTGCTGGACAGGCCGGAACCACCTCCAGGACAGACCAGAACCACCTGCCGAACCAAACTGAATCACCTGCCGAGAACGCTGGAACCACCTGATCCACTGCCCGGAACCACCCGCCGGACACGTCAAAATCACCTGACGGACATGCCAAAATCTTACCTGCTGGACATGCCAAAATCACCAGCCGGCTATGCCAGAACGACTTGCCGGACACTCCGGAATCACCCACCGGGCATGCCGGAGCCACCTCTCAGACTCGCCGGAAGCACGTGCCGGACACGCCGGAACCACCTATTGGACAGACCGGAACCACCTGACGGACCCATCTGAAACACCTGCTGAGCACGCCGGAACAACCTGCTCGACTCGCTGGAGCCACCTGCTGGCCACGCCAAAATCACCAGCCGGCTATGCCAGAACCACTTGCTGGACACTCCGGAATCACCTGCGGGGCATGCCGGAACCACCTCTCAGACGTGCCACTACCATGTGCCGGACACGCCGGAAACACCTACTGGACACAACGGAACCGCCTGTCGGACACGCCTGAACCACCTGCCGAGCATGCAGGAACCACCTGCTCGACTCGCAGGACCCACCTGCCGGACACGCAAAAATCACCTGCTGGCTATGCCAGAACCGCTTGCCGGACTTTCTGGAATCACCTGCTGGGAATGCTGGACCCACCTCTCAAATGTGCCAAAATCAAGTGACGGAGACGCCAAAAGCACCTGCCGAGCTAGCCGGAAGCACCTGCTCGAATCGTCGGAACCACCTGCCGGACCTGCCTGAACAACCTGCTGAGCATGCCGGAGCCACCTGCCGGACGCGCCAAAATCACCTGCGGGCTGGGCCAGAACCACTTGGAGGACTCTCTGGGATCACCTGCCGGGCATGCCGGAACCACCTCTCAGACGTGCCAGAACCACGTGCTGGACAGGCCGGAACCACCTCCAGGACAGACCAGAACCACCTGCCGAACCAAACTGAATCACCTGCCGAGAACGCTGGAACCACCTGATCCACTGCCCGGAACCACCCGCCGGACACGTCAAAACCACCTGACGGACATGCCAAAATCTTACCTGCTGGACATGCCAAAATCACCAGCCGGCTATGCCAGAACGACTTGCCGGACACTCCGGAATCACCCACCGGGCATGCCGGAGCCACCTCTCAGACTCGCCGGAAGCACGTGCCGGACACGCCGGAACCACCTATTGGACAGACCGGAACCACCTGACGGACCCATCTGAAACACCTGCTGAGCACGCCGGAACAACCTGCTCGACTCGCTGGAGCCACCTGCTGGCCACGCCAAAATCACCAGCCGGCTATGCCAGAACCACTTGCTGGACACTCCGGAATCACCTGCGGGGCATGCCGGAACCACCTCTCAGACGTGCCACTACCATGTGCCGGACACGCCGGAAACACCTACTGGACACAACGGAACCGCCTGTCGGACACGCCTGAACCACCTGCCGAGCATGCAGGAACCACCTGCTCGACTCGCAGGACCCACCTGCCGGACACGCAAAAATCACCTGCTGGCTATGCCAGAACCGCTTGCCGGACTTTCTGGAATCACCTGCTGGGAATGCTGGACCCACCTCTCAAATGTGCCAAAATCAAGTGACGGAGACGCCAAAAGCACCTGCCGAGCTAGCCGGAAGCACCTGGTCGAATCGTCGGAACCACCTGCCGGACCTGCCTGAACAACCTGCTGAGCATGCCGGAGCCACCTGCCGGACGCGCCAAAAGCACCTGCGGGCTGGGCCAGAACCACTTGGAGGACTCTCTGGGATCACCTGCCGGGCATGCCGGAACCACCTCTCAGACGTGCCAGAACCACGTGCTGGACAGGCCGGAACCACCTCCAGGACAGACCAGAACCACCTGCCGAACCAAACTGAATCACCTGCCGAGAACGCTGGAACCACCTGATCCACTGCCCGGAACCACCCGCCGGACACGTCAAAACCACCTGACGGACATGCCAAAATCTTACCTGCTGGACATGCCAAAATCACCAGCCGGCTATGCCAGAACGACTTGCCGGACACTCCGGAATCACCCACCGGGCATGCCGGAGCCACCTCTCAGACTCGCCGGAAGCACGTGCCGGACACGCCGGAACCACCTATTGGACAGACCGGAACCACCTGACGGACCCATCTGAAACACCTGCTGAGCACGCCGGAACAACCTGCTCGACTCGCTGGAGCCACCTGCTGGCCACGCCAAAATCACCAGCCGGCTATGCCAGAACCACTTGCTGGACACTCCGGAATCACCTGCGGGGCATGCCGGAACCACCTCTCAGACGTGCCACTACCATGTGCCGGACACGCCGGAAACACCTACTGGACACAACGGAACCGCCTGTCGGACACGCCTGAACCACCTGCCGAGTATGCAGGAACCACCTGCTCGACTCGCAGGACCCACCTGCCGGACACGCAAAAATCACCTGCTGGCTATGCCAGAACCGCTTGCCGGACTTTCTGGAATCACCTGCTGGGAATGCTGGACCCACCTCTCAAATGTGCCAAAATCAAGTGACGGAGACGCCAAAAGCACCTGCCGAGCTAGCCGGAAGCACCTGCTCGAATCGTCGGAACCACCTGCCGGACCTGCCTGAACAACCTGCTGAGCATGCCGGAGCCACCTGCCGGACGCGCCAAAAGCACCTGCGGGCTGGGCCAGAACCACTTGGAGGACTCTCTGGGATCACCTGCCGGGCATGCCGGAACCACCTCTCAGACGTGCCAGAACCACGTGCTGGACAGGCCGGAACCACCTCCAGGACAGACCAGAACCACCTGCCGAACCAAACTGAATCACCTGCCGAGAACGCTGGAACCACCTGATCCACTGCCCGGAACCACCCGCCGGACACGTCAAAACCACCTGACGGACATGCCAAAATCTTACCTGCTGGACATGCCAAAATCACCAGCCGGCTATGCCAGAACGACTTGCCGGACACTCCGGAATCACCCACCGGGCATGCCGGAGCCACCTCTCAGACTCGCCGGAAGCACGTGCCGGACACGCCGGAACCACCTATTGGACAGACCGGAACCACCTGACGGACCCATCTGAAACACCTGCTGAGCACGCCGGAACAACCTGCTCGACTCGCTGGAGCCACCTGCTGGCCACGCCAAAATCACCAGCCGGCTATGCCAGAACCACTTGCTGGACACTCCGGAATCACCTGCGGGGCATGCCGGAACCACCTCTCAGACGTGCCACTACCATGTGCCGGACACGCCGGAAACACCTACTGGACACAACGGAACCGCCTGTCGGACACGCCTGAACCACCTGCCGAGCATGCAGGAACCACCTGCTCGACTCGCAGGACCCACCTGCCGGACACGCAAAAATCACCTGCTGGCTATGCCAGAACCGCTTGCCGGACTTTCTGGAATCACCTGCTGGGAATGCTGGACCCACCTCTCAAATGTGCCAAAATCAAGTGACGGAGACGCCAAAAGCACCTGCCGAGCTAGCCGGAAGCACCTGCTCGAATCGTCGGAACCACCTGCCGGACCTGCCTGAACAACCTGCTGAGCATGCCGGAGCCACCTGCCGGACGCGCCAAAAGCACCTGCGGGCTGGGCCAGAACCACTTGGAGGACTCTCTGGGATCACCTGCCGGGCATGCCGGAACCACCTCTCAGACGTGCCAGAACCACGTGCTGGACAGGCCGGAACCACCTCCAGGACAGACCAGAACCACCTGCCGAACCAAACTGAATCACCTGCCGAGAACGCTGGAACCACCTGATCCACTGCCCGGAACCACCCGCCGGACACGTCAAAACCACCTGACGGACATGCCAAAATCTTACCTGCTGGACATGCCAAAATCACCAGCCGGCTATGCCAGAACGACTTGCCGGACACTCCGGAATCACCCACCGGGCATGCCGGAGCCACCTCTCAGACTCGCCGGAAGCAGGTGCCGGACACGCCGGAACCACCTATTGGACAGACCGGAACCACCTGACGGACCCATCTGAAACACCTGCTGAGCACGCCGGAACAACCTGCTCGACTCGCTGGAGCCACCTGCTGGCCACGCCAAAATCACCAGCCGGCTATGCCAGAACCACTTGCTGGACACTCCGGAATCACCTGCGGGGCATGCCGGAACCACCTCTCAGACGTGCCACTACCATGTGCCGGACACGCCGGAAACACCTACTGGACACAACGGAACCGCCTGTCGGACACGCCTGAACCACCTGCCGAGCATGCAGGAACCACCTGCTCGACTCGCAGGACCCACCTGCCGGACACGCAAAAATCACCTGCTGGCTATGCCAGAACCGCTTGCCGGACTTTCTGGAATCACCTGCTGGGAATGCTGGACCCACCTCTCAAATGTGCCAAAATCAAGTGACGGAGACGCCAAAAGCACCTGCCGAGCTAGCCGGAAGCACCTGCTCGAATCGTCGGAACCACCTGCCGGACCTGCCTGAACAACCTGCTGAGCATGCCGGAGCCACCTGCCGGACGCGCCAAAAGCACCTGCGGGCTGGGCCAGAACCACTTGGAGGACTCTCTGGGATCACCTGCCGGGCATGCCGGAACCACCTCTGAGACGTGCCAGAACCACGTGCTGGACAGGCCGGAACCACCTCCAGGACAGACCAGAACCACCTGCCGAACCAAACTGAATCACCTGCCGAGAACGCTGGAACCACCTGATCCACTGCCCGGAACCACCCGCCGGACACGTCAAAACCACCTGACGGACATGCCAAAATCTTACCTGCTGGACATGCCAAAATCACCAGCCGGCTATGCCAGAACGACTTGCCGGACACTCCGGAATCACCCACCGGGCATGCCGGAGCCACCTCTCAGACTCGCCGGAAGCACGTGCCGGACACGCCGGAACCACCTATTGGACAGACCGGAACCACCTGACGGACCCATCTGAAACACCTGCTGAGCACGCCGGAACAACCTGCTCGACTCGCTGGAGCCACCTGCTGGCCACGCCAAAATCACCAGCCGGCTATGCCAGAACCACTTGCTGGACACTCCGGAATCACCTGCGGGGCATGCCGGAACCACCTCTCAGACGTGCCACTACCATGTGCCGGACACGCCGGAAACACCTACTGGACACAACGGAACCGCCTGTCGGACACGCCTGAACCACCTGCCGAGCATGCAGGAACCACCTGCTCGACTCGCAGGACCCACCTGCCGGACACGCAAAAATCACCTGCTGGCTATGCCAGAACCGCTTGCCGGACTTTCTGGAATCACCTGCTGGGAATGCTGGACCCACCTCTCAAATGTGCCAAAATCAAGTGACGGAGACGCCAAAAGCACCTGCCGAGCTAGCCGGAAGCACCTGCTCGAATCGTCGGAACCACCTGCCGGACCTGCCTGAACAACCTGCTGAGCATGCCGGAGCCACCTGCCGGACGCGCCAAAAGCACCTGCGGGCTGGGCCAGAACCACTTGGAGGACTCTCTGGGATCACCTGCCGGGCATGCCGGAACCACCTCTCAGACGTGCCAGAACCACGTGCTGGACAGGCCGGAACCACCTCCAGGACAGACCAGAACCACCTGCCGAACCAAACTGAATCACCTGCCGAGAACGCTGGAACCACCTGATCCACTGCCCGGAACCACCCGCCGGACACGTCAAAACCACCTGACGGACATGCCAAAATCTTACCTGCTGGACATGCCAAAATCACCAGCCGGCTATGCCAGAACGACTTGCCGGACACTCCGGAATCACCCACCGGGCATGCCGGAGCCACCTCTCAGACTCGCCGGAAGCACGTGCCGGACACGCCGGAACCACCTATTGGACAGACCGGAACCACCTGACGGACCCATCTGAAACACCTGCTGAGCACGCCGGAACAACCTGCTCGACTCGCTGGAGCCACCTGCTGGCCACGCCAAAATCACCAGCCGGCTATGCCAGAACCACTTGCTGGACACTCCGGAATCACCTGCGGGGCATGCCGGAACCACCTCTCAGACGTGCCACTACCATGTGCCGGACACGCCGGAAACACCTACTGGACACAACGGAACCGCCTGTCGGACACGCCTGAACCACCTGCCGAGCATGCAGGAACCACCTGCTCGACTCGCAGGACCCACCTGC
Source organism: Equus asinus (assembly GCF_041296235.1). Classification (NCBI taxonomy): domain Eukaryota; kingdom Metazoa; phylum Chordata; class Mammalia; order Perissodactyla; family Equidae; genus Equus; species Equus asinus. The sequence goes on from NC_091812.1 coordinate 11,188,837, forward strand.
CGGACACGCAAAAATCACCTGCTGGCTATGCCAGAACCGCTTGCCGGACTTTCTGGAATCACCTGCTGGGAATGCTGGACCCACCTCTCAAATGTGCCAAAATCAAGTGACGGAGACGCCAAAAGCACCTGCCGAGCTAGCCGGAAGCACCTGCTCGAATCGTCGGAACCACCTGCCGGACCTGCCTGAACAACCTGCTGAGCATGCCGGAGCCACCTGCCGGACACGCCAAAGTCACCTGCGGGCTGGGCCAGAACCACTTGGAGGACTCTCTGGGATCACCTGCCGGGCATGCCGGAACCACCTCTGAGACGTGCCAGAACCACGTGCTGGACAGGCCGGAACCACCTCCAGGACAGACCAGAACCACCTGCCGAACCAAACTGAATCACCTGCCGAGAACGCTGGAACCACCTGATCCACTGCCCGGAACCACCCGCCGGACACGTCAAAACCACCTGACGGACATGCCAAAATCTTACCTGCTGGACATGCCAAAATCACCAGCCGGCTATGCCAGAACGACTTGCCGGACACTCCGGAATCACCCACCGGGCATGCCGGAGCCACCTCTCAGACTCGCCGGAAGCACGTGCCGGACACGCCGGAACCACCTATTGGACAGACCGGAACCACCTGACGGACCCATCTGAAACACCTGCTGAGCACGCCGGAACAACCTGCTCGACTCGCTGGAGCCACCTGCTGGCCACGCCAAAATCACCAGCCGGCTATGCCAGAACCACTTGCTGGACACTCCGGAATCACCTGCGGGGCATGCCGGAACCACCTCTCAGACGTGCCACTACCATGTGCCGGACACGCCGGAAACACCTACTGGACACAACGGAACCGCCTGTCGGACACGCCTGAACCACCTGCCGAGCATGCAGGAACCACCTGCTCGACTCGCAGGACCCACCTGCCGGACACGCAAAAATCACCTGCTGGCTATGCCAGAACCGCTTGCCGGACTTTCTGGAATCACCTGCTGGGAATGCTGGACCCACCTCTCAAATGTGCCAAAATCAAGTGACGGAGACGCCAAAAGCACCTGCCGAGCTAGCCGGAAGCACCTGCTCGAATCGTCGGAACCACCTGCCGGACCTGCCTGAACAACCTGCTGAGCATGCCGGAGCCACCTGCCGGACGCGCCAAAGTCACCTGCGGGCTGGGCCAGAACCACTTGGAGGACTCTCTGGGATCACCTGCCGGGCATGCCGGAACCACCTCTGAGACGTGCCAGAACCACGTGCTGGACAGGCCGGAACCACCTCCAGGACAGACCAGAACCACCTGCCGAACCAAACTGAATCACCTGCCGAGAACGCTGGAACCACCTGATCCACTGCCCGGAACCACCCGCCGGACACGTCAAAACCACCTGACGGACATGCCAAAATCTTACCTGCTGGACATGCCAAAATCACCAGCCGGCTATGCCAGAACGACTTGCCGGACACTCCGGAATCACCCACCGGGCATGCCGGAGCCACCTCTCAGACTCGCCGGAAGCACGTGCCGGACACGCCGGAACCACCTATTGGACAGACCGGAACCACCTGACGGACCCATCTGAAACACCTGCTGAGCACGCCGGAACAACCTGCTCGACTCGCTGGAGCCACCTGCTGGCCACGCCAAAATCACCAGCCGGCTATGCCAGAACCACTTGCTGGACACTCCGGAATCACCTGCGGGGCATGCCGGAACCACCTCTCAGACGTGCCACTACCATGTGCCGGACACGCCGGAAACACCTACTGGACACAACGGAACCGCCTGTCGGACACGCCTGAACCACCTGCCGAGCATGCAGGAACCACCTGCTCGACTCGCAGGACCCACCTGCCGGACACGCAAAAATCACCTGCTGGCTATGCCAGAACCGCTTGCCGGACTTTCTGGAATCACCTGCTGGGAATGCTGGACCCACCTCTCAAATGTGCCAAAATCAAGTGACGGAGACGCCAAAAGCACCTGCCGAGCTAGCCGGAAGCACCTGCTCGAATCGTCGGAACCACCTGCCGGACCTGCCTGAACAACCTGCTGAGCATGCCGGAGCCACCTGCCGGACACGCCAAAGTCACCTGCGGGCTGGGCCAGAACCACTTGGAGGACTCTCTGGGATCACCTGCCGGGCATGCCGGAACCACCTCTGAGACGTGCCAGAACCACGTGCTGGACAGGCCGGAACCACCTCCAGGACAGACCAGAACCACCTGCCGAACCAAACTGAATCACCTGCCGAGAACGCTGGAACCACCTGATCCACTGCCCGGAACCACCCGCCGGACACGTCAAAATCACCTGACGGACATGCCAAAATCTTACCTGCTGGACATGCCAAAATCACCAGCCGGCTATGCCAGAACGACTTGCCGGACACTCCGGAATCACCCACCGGGCATGCCGGAGCCACCTCTCAGACTCGCCGGAAGCACGTGCCGGACACGCCGGAACCACCTATTGGACAGACCGGAACCACCTGACGGACCCATCTGAAACACCTGCTGAGCACGCCGGAACAACCTGCTCGACTCGCTGGAGCCACCTGCTGGCCACGCCAAAATCACCAGCCGGCTATGCCAGAACCACTTGCTGGACACTCCGGAATCACCTGCGGGGCATGCCGGAACCACCTCTCAGACGTGCCACTACCATGTGCCGGACACGCCGGAAACACCTACTGGACACAACGGAACCGCCTGTCGGACACGCCTGAACCACCTGCCGAGCATGCAGGAACCACCTGCTCGACTCGCAGGACCCACCTGCCGGACACGCAAAAATCACCTGCTGGCTATGCCAGAACCGCTTGCCGGACTTTCTGGAATCACCTGCTGGGAATGCTGGACCCACCTCTCAAATGTGCCAAAATCAAGTGACGGAGACGCCAAAAGCACCTGCCGAGCTAGCCGGAAGCACCTGCTCGAATCGTCGGAACCACCTGCCGGACCTGCCTGAACAACCTGCTGAGCATGCCGGAGCCACCTGCCGGACGCGCCAAAAGCACCTGCGGGCTGGGCCAGAACCACTTGGAGGACTCTCTGGGATCACCTGCCGGGCATGCCGGAACCACCTCTGAGACGTGCCAGAACCACGTGCTGGACAGGCCGGAACCACCTCCAGGACAGACCAGAACCACCTGCCGAACCAAACTGAATCACCTGCCGAGAACGCTGGAACCACCTGATCCACTGCCCGGAACCACCCGCCGGACACGTCAAAATCACCTGACGGACATGCCAAAATCTTACCTGCTGGACATGCCAAAATCACCAGCCGGCTATGCCAGAACGACTTGCCGGACACTCCGGAATCACCCACCGGGCATGCCGGAGCCACCTCTCAGACTCGCCGGAAGCACGTGCCGGACACGCCGGAACCACCTATTGGACAGACCGGAACCACCTGACGGACCCATCTGAAACACCTGCTGAGCACGCCGGAACAACCTGCTCGACTCGCTGGAGCCACCTGCTGGCCACGCCAAAATCACCAGCCGGCTATGCCAGAACCACTTGCTGGACACTCCGGAATCACCTGCGGGGCATGCCGGAACCACCTCTCAGACGTGCCACTACCATGTGCCGGACACGCCGGAAACACCTACTGGACACAACGGAACCGCCTGTCGGACACGCCTGAACCACCTGCCGAGCATGCAGGAACCACCTGCTCGACTCGCAGGACCCACCTGCCGGACACGCAAAAATCACCTGCTGGCTATGCCAGAACCGCTTGCCGGACTTTCTGGAATCACCTGCTGGGAATGCTGGACCCACCTCTCAAATGTGCCAAAATCAAGTGACGGAGACGCCAAAAGCACCTGCCGAGCTAGCCGGAAGCACCTGCTCGAATCGTCGGAACCACCTGCCGGACCTGCCTGAACAACCTGCTGAGCATGCCGGAGCCACCTGCCGGACACGCCAAAGTCACCTGCGGGCTGGGCCAGAACCACTTGGAGGACTCTCTGGGATCACCTGCCGGGCATGCCGGAACCACCTCTGAGACGTGCCAGAACCACGTGCTGGACAGGCCGGAACCACCTCCAGGACAGACCAGAACCACCTGCCGAACCAAACTGAATCACCTGCCGAGAACGCTGGAACCACCTGATCCACTGCCCGGAACCACCCGCCGGACACGTCAAAACCACCTGACGGACATGCCAAAATCTTACCTGCTGGACATGCCAAAATCACCAGCCGGCTATGCCAGAACGACTTGCCGGACACTCCGGAATCACCCACCGGGCATGCCGGAGCCACCTCTCAGACTCGCCGGAAGCACGTGCCGGACACGCCGGAACCACCTATTGGACAGACCGGAACCACCTGACGGACCCATCTGAAACACCTGCTGAGCACGCCGGAACAACCTGCTCGACTCGCTGGAGCCACCTGCTGGCCACGCCAAAATCACCAGCCGGCTATGCCAGAACCACTTGCTGGACACTCCGGAATCACCTGCGGGGCATGCCGGAACCACCTCTCAGACGTGCCACTACCATGTGCCGGACACGCCGGAAACACCTACTGGACACAACGGAACCGCCTGTCGGACACGCCTGAACCACCTGCCGAGCATGCAGGAACCACCTGCTCGACTCGCAGGACCCACCTGCCGGACACGCAAAAATCACCTGCTGGCTATGCCAGAACCGCTTGCCGGACTTTCTGGAATCACCTGCTGGGAATGCTGGACCCACCTCTCAAATGTGCCAAAATCAAGTGACGGAGACGCCAAAAGCACCTGCCGAGCTAGCCGGAAGCACCTGCTCGAATCGTCGGAACCACCTGCCGGACCTGCCTGAACAACCTGCTGAGCATGCCGGAGCCACCTGCCGGACACGCCAAAGTCACCTGCGGGCTGGGCCAGAACCACTTGGAGGACTCTCTGGGATCACCTGCCGGGCATGCCGGAACCACCTCTGAGACGTGCCAGAACCACGTGCTGGACAGGCCGGAACCACCTCCAGGACAGACCAGAACCACCTGCCGAACCAAACTGAATCACCTGCCGAGAACGCTGGAACCACCTGATCCACTGCCCGGAACCACCCGCCGGACACGTCAAAACCACCTGACGGACATGCCAAAATCTTACCTGCTGGACATGCCAAAATCACCAGCCGGCTATGCCAGAACGACTTGCCGGACACTCCGGAATCACCCACCGGGCATGCCGGAGCCACCTCTCAGACTCGCCGGAAGCACGTGCCGGACACGCCGGAACCACCTATTGGACAGACCGGAACCACCTGACGGACCCATCTGAAACACCTGCTGAGCACGCCGGAACAACCTGCTCGACTCGCTGGAGCCACCTGCTGGCCACGCCAAAATCACCAGCCGGCTATGCCAGAACCACTTGCTGGACACTCCGGAATCACCTGCGGGGCATGCCGGAACCACCTCTCAGACGTGCCACTACCATGTGCCGGACACGCCGGAAACACCTACTGGACACAACGGAACCGCCTGTCGGACACGCCTGAACCACCTGCCGAGCATGCAGGAACCACCTGCTCGACTCGCAGGACCCACCTGCCGGACACGCAAAAATCACCTGCTGGCTATGCCAGAACCGCTTGCCGGACTTTCTGGAATCACCTGCTGGGAATGCTGGACCCACCTCTCAAATGTGCCAAAATCAAGTGACGGAGACGCCAAAAGCACCTGCCGAGCTAGCCGGAAGCACCTGCTCGAATCGTCGGAACCACCTGCCGGACCTGCCTGAACAACCTGCTGAGCATGCCGGAGCCACCTGCCGGACACGCCAAAGTCACCTGCGGGCTGGGCCAGAACCACTTGGAGGACTCTCTGGGATCACCTGCCGGGCATGCCGGAACCACCTCTGAGACGTGCCAGAACCACGTGCTGGACAGGCCGGAACCACCTCCAGGACAGACCAGAACCACCTGCCGAACCAAACTGAATCACCTGCCGAGAACGCTGGAACCACCTGATCCACTGCCCGGAACCACCCGCCGGACACGTCAAAACCACCTGACGGACATGCCAAAATCTTACCTGCTGGACATGCCAAAATCACCAGCCGGCTATGCCAGAACGACTTGCCGGACACTCCGGAATCACCCACCGGGCATGCCGGAGCCACCTCTCAGACTCGCCGGAAGCACGTGCCGGACACGCCGGAACCACCTATTGGACAGACCGGAACCACCTGACGGACCCATCTGAAACACCTGCTGAGCACGCCGGAACAACCTGCTCGACTCGCTGGAGCCACCTGCTGGCCACGCCAAAATCACCAGCCGGCTATGCCAGAACCACTTGCTGGACACTCCGGAATCACCTGCGGGGCATGCCGGAACCACCTCTCAGACGTGCCACTACCATGTGCCGGACACGCCGGAAACACCTACTGGACACAACGGAACCGCCTGTCGGACACGCCTGAACCACCTGCCGAGCATGCAGGAACCACCTGCTCGACTCGCAGGACCCACCTGCCGGACACGCAAAAATCACCTGCTGGCTATGCCAGAACCGCTTGCCGGACTTTCTGGAATCACCTGCTGGGAATGCTGGACCCACCTCTCAAATGTGCCAAAATCAAGTGACGGAGACGCCAAAAGCACCTGCCGAGCTAGCCGGAAGCACCTGCTCGAATCGTCGGAACCACCTGCCGGACCTGCCTGAACAACCTGCTGAGCATGCCGGAGCCACCTGCCGGACGCGCCAAAGTCACCTGCGGGCTGGGCCAGAACCACTTGGAGGACTCTCTGGGATCACCTGCCGGGCATGCCGGAACCACCTCTGAGACGTGCCAGAACCACGTGCTGGACAGGCCGGAACCACCTCCAGGACAGACCAGAACCACCTGCCGAACCAAACTGAATCACCTGCCGAGAACGCTGGAACCACCTGATCCACTGCCCGGAACCACCCGCCGGACACGTCAAAACCACCTGACGGACATGCCAAAATCTTACCTGCTGGACATGCCAAAATCACCAGCCGGCTATGCCAGAACGACTTGCCGGACACTCCGGAATCACCCACCGGGCATGCCGGAGCCACCTCTCAGACTCGCCGGAAGCACGTGCCGGACACGCCGGAACCACCTATTGGACAGACCGGAACCACCTGACGGACCCATCTGAAACACCTGCTGAGCACGCCGGAACAACCTGCTCGACTCGCTGGAGCCACCTGCTGGCCACGCCAAAATCACCAGCCGGCTATGCCAGAACCACTTGCTGGACACTCCGGAATCACCTGCGGGGCATGCCGGAACCACCTCTCAGACGTGCCACTACCATGTGCCGGACACGCCGGAAACACCTACTGGACACAACGGAACCGCCTGTCGGACACGCCTGAACCACCTGCCGAGCATGCAGGAACCACCTGCTCGACTCGCAGGACCCACCTGCCGGACACGCAAAAATCACCTGCTGGCTATGCCAGAACCGCTTGCCGGACTTTCTGGAATCACCTGCTGGGAATGCTGGACCCACCTCTCAAATGTGCCAAAATCAAGTGACGGAGACGCCAAAAGCACCTGCCGAGCTAGCCGGAAGCACCTGCTCGAATCGTCGGAACCACCTGCCGGACCTGCCTGAACAACCTGCTGAGCATGCCGGAGCCACCTGCCGGACACGCCAAAGTCACCTGCGGGCTGGGCCAGAACCACTTGGAGGACTCTCTGGGATCACCTGCCGGGCATGCCGGAACCACCTCTGAGACGTGCCAGAACCACGTGCTGGACAGGCCGGAACCACCTCCAGGACAGACCAGAACCACCTGCCGAACCAAACTGAATCACCTGCCGAGAACGCTGGAACCACCTGATCCACTGCCCGGAACCACCCGCCGGACACGTCAAAACCACCTGACGGACATGCCAAAATCTTACCTGCTGGACATGCCAAAATCACCAGCCGGCTATGCCAGAACGACTTGCCGGACACTCCGGAATCACCCACCGGGCATGCCGGAGCCACCTCTCAGACTCGCCGGAAGCACGTGCCGGACACGCCGGAACCACCTATTGGACAGACCGGAACCACCTGACGGACCCATCTGAAACACCTGCTGAGCACGCCGGAACAACCTGCTCGACTCGCTGGAGCCACCTGCTGGCCACGCCAAAATCACCAGCCGGCTATGCCAGAACCACTTGCTGGACACTCCGGAATCACCTGCGGGGCATGCCGGAACCACCTCTCAGACGTGCCACTACCATGTGCCGGACACGCCGGAAACACCTACTGGACACAACGGAACCGCCTGTCGGACACGCCTGAACCACCTGCCGAGCATGCAGGAACCACCTGCTCGACTCGCAGGACCCACCTGCCGGACACGCAAAAATCACCTGCTGGCTATGCCAGAACCGCTTGCCGGACTTTCTGGAATCACCTGCTGGGAATGCTGGACCCACCTCTCAAATGTGCCAAAATCAAGTGACGGAGACGCCAAAAGCACCTGCCGAGCTAGCCGGAAGCACCTGCTCGAATCGTCGGAACCACCTGCCGGACCTGCCTGAACAACCTGCTGAGCATGCCGGAGCCACCTGCCGGACGCGCCAAAGTCACCTGCGGGCTGGGCCAGAACCACTTGGAGGACTCTCTGGGATCACCTGCCGGGCATGCCGGAACCACCTCTGAGACGTGCCAGAACCACGTGCTGGACAGGCCGGAACCACCTCCAGGACAGACCAGAACCACCTGCCGAACCAAACTGAATCACCTGCCGAGAACGCTGGAACCACCTGATCCACTGCCCGGAACCACCCGCCGGACACGTCAAAACCACCTGACGGACATGCCAAAATCTTACCTGCTGGACATGCCAAAATCACCAGCCGGCTATGCCAGAACGACTTGCCGGACACTCCGGAATCACCCACCGGGCATGCCGGAGCCACCTCTCAGACTCGCCGGAAGCACGTGCCGGACACGCCGGAACCACCTATTGGACAGACCGGAACCACCTGACGGACCCATCTGAAACACCTGCTGAGCACGCCGGAACAACCTGCTCGACTCGCTGGAGCCACCTGCTGGCCACGCCAAAATCACCAGCCGGCTATGCCAGAACCACTTGCTGGACACTCCGGAATCACCTGCGGGGCATGCCGGAACCACCTCTCAGACGTGCCACTACCATGTGCCGGACACGCCGGAAACACCTACTGGACACAACGGAACCGCCTGTCGGACACGCCTGAACCACCTGCCGAGCATGCAGGAACCACCTGCTCGACTCGCAGGACCCACCTGCCGGACACGCAAAAATCACCTGCTGGCTATGCCAGAACCGCTTGCCGGACTTTCTGGAATCACCTGCTGGGAATGCTGGACCCACCTCTCAAATGTGCCAAAATCAAGTGACGGAGACGCCAAAAGCACCTGCCGAGCTAGCCGGAAGCACCTGCTCGAATCGTCGGAACCACCTGCCGGACCTGCCTGAACAACCTGCTGAGCATGCCGGAGCCACCTGCCGGACACGCCAAAGTCACCTGCGGGCTGGGCCAGAACCACTTGGAGGACTCTCTGGGATCACCTGCCGGGCATGCCGGAACCACCTCTGAGACGTGCCAGAACCACGTGCTGGACAGGCCGGAACCACCTCCAGGACAGACCAGAACCACCTGCCGAACCAAACTGAATCACCTGCCGAGAACGCTGGAACCACCTGATCCACTGCCCGGAACCACCCGCCGGACACGTCAAAATCACCTGACGGACATGCCAAAATCTTACCTGCTGGACATGCCAAAATCACCAGCCGGCTATGCCAGAACGACTTGCCGGACACTCCGGAATCACCCACCGGGCATGCCGGAGCCACCTCTCAGACTCGCCGGAAGCACGTGCCGGACACGCCGGAACCACCTATTGGACAGACCGGAACCACCTGACGGACCCATCTGAAACACCTGCTGAGCACGCCGGAACAACCTGCTCGACTCGCTGGAGCCACCTGCTGGCCACGCCAAAATCACCAGCCGGCTATGCCAGAACCACTTGCTGGACACTCCGGAATCACCTGCGGGGCATGCCGGAACCACCTCTCAGACGTGCCACTACCATGTGCCGGACACGCCGGAAACACCTACTGGACACAACGGAACCGCCTGTCGGACACGCCTGAACCACCTGCCGAGCATGCAGGAACCACCTGCTCGACTCGCAGGACCCACCTGCCGGACACGCAAAAATCACCTGCTGGCTATGCCAGAACCGCTTGCCGGACTTTCTGGAATCACCTGCTGGGAATGCTGGACCCACCTCTCAAATGTGCCAAAATCAAGTGACGGAGACGCCAAAAGCACCTGCCGAGCTAGCCGGAAGCACCTGCTCGAATCGTCGGAACCACCTGCCGGACCTGCCTGAACAACCTGCTGAGCATGCCGGAGCCACCTGCCGGACGCGCCAAAAGCACCTGCGGGCTGGGCCAGAACCACTTGGAGGACTCTCTGGGATCACCTGCCGGGCATGCCGGAACCACCTCTGAGACGTGCCAGAACCACGTGCTGGACAGGCCGGAACCACCTCCAGGACAGACCAGAACCACCTGCCGAACCAAACTGAATCACCTGCCGAGAACGCTGGAACCACCTGATCCACTGCCCGGAACCACCCGCCGGACACGTCAAAATCACCTGACGGACATGCCAAAATCTTACCTGCTGGACATGCCAAAATCACCAGCCGGCTATGCCAGAACGACTTGCCGGACACTCCGGAATCACCCACCGGGCATGCCGGAGCCACCTCTCAGACTCGCCGGAAGCACGTGCCGGACACGCCGGAACCACCTATTGGACAGACCGGAACCACCTGACGGACCCATCTGAAACACCTGCTGAGCACGCCGGAACAACCTGCTCGACTCGCTGGAGCCACCTGCTGGCCACGCCAAAATCACCAGCCGGCTATGCCAGAACCACTTGCTGGACACTCCGGAATCACCTGCGGGGCATGCCGGAACCACCTCTCAGACGTGCCACTACCATGTGCCGGACACGCCGGAAACACCTACTGGACACAACGGAACCGCCTGTCGGACACGCCTGAACCACCTGCCGAGCATGCAGGAACCACCTGCTCGACTCGCAGGACCCACCTGCCGGACACGCAAAAATCACCTGCTGGCTATGCCAGAACCGCTTGCCGGACTTTCTGGAATCACCTGCTGGGAATGCTGGACCCACCTCTCAAATGTGCCAAAATCAAGTGACGGAGACGCCAAAAGCACCTGCCGAGCTAGCCGGAAGCACCTGCTCGAATCGTCGGAACCACCTGCCGGACCTGCCTGAACAACCTGCTGAGCATGCCGGAGCCACCTGCCGGACACGCCAAAGTCACCTGCGGGCTGGGCCAGAACCACTTGGAGGACTCTCTGGGATCACCTGCCGGGCATGCCGGAACCACCTCTGAGACGTGCCAGAACCACGTGCTGGACAGGCCGGAACCACCTCCAGGACAGACCAGAACCACCTGCCGAACCAAACTGAATCACCTGCCGAGAACGCTGGAACCACCTGATCCACTGCCCGGAACCACCCGCCGGACACGTCAAAACCACCTGACGGACATGCCAAAATCTTACCTGCTGGACATGCCAAAATCACCAGCCGGCTATGCCAGAACGACTTGCCGGACACTCCGGAATCACCCACCGGGCATGCCGGAGCCACCTCTCAGACTCGCCGGAAGCACGTGCCGGACACGCCGGAACCACCTATTGGACAGACCGGAACCACCTGACGGACCCATCTGAAACACCTGCTGAGCACGCCGGAACAACCTGCTCGACTCGCTGGAGCCACCTGCTGGCCACGCCAAAATCACCAGCCGGCTATGCCAGAACCACTTGCTGGACACTCCGGAATCACCTGCGGGGCATGCCGGAACCACCTCTCAGACGTGCCACTACCATGTGCCGGACACGCCGGAAACACCTACTGGACACAACGGAACCGCCTGTCGGACACGCCTGAACCACCTGCCGAGCATGCAGGAACCACCTGCTCGACTCGCAGGACCCACCTGCCGGACACGCAAAAATCACCTGCTGGCTATGCCAGAACCGCTTGCCGGACTTTCTGGAATCACCTGCTGGGAATGCTGGACCCACCTCTCAAATGTGCCAAAATCAAGTGACGGAGACGCCAAAAGCACCTGCCGAGCTAGCCGGAAGCACCTGCTCGAATCGTCGGAACCACCTGCCGGACCTGCCTGAACAACCTGCTGAGCATGCCGGAGCCACCTGCCGGACGCGCCAAAGTCACCTGCGGGCTGGGCCAGAACCACTTGGAGGACTCTCTGGGATCACCTGCCGGGCATGCCGGAACCACCTCTGAGACGTGCCAGAACCACGTGCTGGACAGGCCGGAACCACCTCCAGGACAGACCAGAACCACCTGCCGAACCAAACTGAATCACCTGCCGAGAACGCTGGAACCACCTGATCCACTGCCCGGAACCACCCGCCGGACACGTCAAAATCACCTGACGGACATGCCAAAATCTTACCTGCTGGACATGCCAAAATCACCAGCCGGCTATGCCAGAACGACTTGCCGGACACTCCGGAATCACCCACCGGGCATGCCGGAGCCACCTCTCAGACTCGCCGGAAGCACGTGCCGGACACGCCGGAACCACCTATTGGACAGACCGGAACCACCTGACGGACCCATCTGAAACACCTGCTGAGCACGCCGGAACAACCTGCTCGACTCGCTGGAGCCACCTGCTGGCCACGCCAAAATCACCAGCCGGCTATGCCAGAACCACTTGCTGGACACTCCGGAATCACCTGCGGGGCATGCCGGAACCACCTCTCAGACGTGCCACTACCATGTGCCGGACACGCCGGAAACACGTACTGGACACAACGGAACCGCCTGTCGGACACGCCTGAACCACCTGCCGAGCATGCAGGAACCACCTGCTCGACTCGCAGGACCCACCTGCCGGACACGCAAAAATCACCTGCTGGCTATGCCAGAACCGCTTGCCGGACTTTCTGGAATCACCTGCTGGGAATGCTGGACCCACCTCTCAAATGTGCCAAAATCAAGTGACGGAGACGCCAAAAGCACCTGCCGAGCTAGCCGGAAGCACCTGCTCGAATCGTCGGAACCACCTGCCGGACCTGCCTGAACAACCTGCTGAGCATGCCGGAGCCACCTGCCGGACACGCCAAAATCACCTGCGGGCTGGGCCAGAACCACTTGGAGGACTCTCTGGGATCACCTGCCGGGCATGCCGGAACCACCTCTGAGACGTGCCAGAACCACGTGCTGGACAGGCCGGAACCACCTCCAGGACAGACCAGAACCACCTGCCGAACCAAACTGAATCACCTGCCGAGAACGCTGGAACCACCTGATCCACTGCCCGGAACCACCCGCCGGACACGTCAAAATCACCTGACGGACATGCCAAAATCTTACCTGCTGGACATGCCAAAATCACCAGCCGGCTATGCCAGAACGACTTGCCGGACACTCCGGAATCACCCACCGGGCATGCCGGAGCCACCTCTCAGACTCGCCGGAAGCACGTGCCGGACACGCCGGAACCACCTATTGGACAGACCGGAACCACCTGACGGACCCATCTGAAACACCTGCTGAGCACGCCGGAACAACCTGCTCGACTCGCTGGAGCCACCTGCTGGCCACGCCAAAATCACCAGCCGGCTATGCCAGAACCACTTGCTGGACACTCCGGAATCACCTGCGGGGCATGCCGGAACCACCTCTCAGACGTGCCACTACCATGTGCCGGACACGCCGGAAACACCTACTGGACACAACGGAACCGCCTGTCGGACACGCCTGAACCACCTGCCGAGCATGCAGGAACCACCTGCTCGACTCGCAGGACCCACCTGCCGGACACGCAAAAATCACCTGCTGGCTATGCCAGAACCGCTTGCCGGACTTTCTGGAATCACCTGCTGGGAATGCTGGACCCACCTCTCAAATGTGCCAAAATCAAGTGACGGAGACGCCAAAAGCACCTGCCGAGCTAGCCGGAAGCACCTGCTCGAATCGTCGGAACCACCTGCCGGACCTGCCTGAACAACCTGCTGAGCATGCCGGAGCCACCTGCCGGACACGCCAAAGTCACCTGCGGGCTGGGCCAGAACCACTTGGAGGACTCTCTGGGATCACCTGCCGGGCATGCCGGAACCACCTCTGAGACGTGCCAGAACCACGTGCTGGACAGGCCGGAACCACCTCCAGGACAGACCAGAACCACCTGCCGAACCAAACTGAATCACCTGCCGAGAACGCTGGAACCACCTGATCCACTGCCCGGAACCACCCGCCGGACACGTCAAAATCACCTGACGGACATGCCAAAATCTTACCTGCTGGACATGCCAAAATCACCAGCCGGCTATGCCAGAACGACTTGCCGGACACTCCGGAATCACCCACCGGGCATGCCGGAGCCACCTCTCAGACTCGCCGGAAGCACGTGCCGGACACGCCGGAACCACCTATTGGACAGACCGGAACCACCTGACGGACCCATCTGAAACACCTGCTGAGCACGCCGGAACAACCTGCTCGACTCGCTGGAGCCACCTGCTGGCCACGCCAAAATCACCAGCCGGCTATGCCAGAACCACTTGCTGGACACTCCGGAATCACCTGCGGGGCATGCCGGAACCACCTCTCAGACGTGCCACTACCATGTGCCGGACACGCCGGAAACACCTACTGGACACAACGGAACCGCCTGTCGGACACGCCTGAACCACCTGCCGAGCATGCAGGAACCACCTGCTCGACTCGCAGGACCCACCTGCCGGACACGCAAAAATCACCTGCTGGCTATGCCAGAACCGCTTGCCGGACTTTCTGGAATCACCTGCTGGGAATGCTGGACCCACCTCTCAAATGTGCCAAAATCAAGTGACGGAGACGCCAAAAGCACCTGCCGAGCTAGCCGGAAGCACCTGCTCGAATCGTCGGAACCACCTGCCGGACCTGCCTGAACAACCTGCTGAGCATGCCGGAGCCACCTGCCGGACACGCCAAAATCACCTGCGGGCTGGGCCAGAACCACTTGGAGGACTCTCTGGGATCACCTGCCGGGCATGCCGGAACCACCTCTGAGACGTGCCAGAACCACGTGCTGGACAGGCCGGAACCACCTCCAGGACAGACCAGAACCACCTGCCGAACCAAACTGAATCACCTGCCGAGAACGCTGGAACCACCTGATCCACTGCCCGGAACCACCCGCCGGACACGTCAAAATCACCTGACGGACATGCCAAAATCTTACCTGCTGGACATGCCAAAATCACCAGCCGGCTATGCCAGAACGACTTGCCGGACACTCCGGAATCACCCACCGGGCATGCCGGAGCCACCTCTCAGACTCGCCGGAAGCACGTGCCGGACACGCCGGAACCACCTATTGGACAGACCGGAACCACCTGACGGACCCATCTGAAACACCTGCTGAGCACGCCGGAACAACCTGCTCGACTCGCTGGAGCCACCTGCTGGCCACGCCAAAATCACCAGCCGGCTATGCCAGAACCACTTGCTGGACACTCCGGAATCACCTGCGGGGCATGCCGGAACCACCTCTCAGACGTGCCACTACCATGTGCCGGACACGCCGGAAACACCTACTGGACACAACGGAACCGCCTGTCGGACACGCCTGAACCACCTGCCGAGCATGCAGGAACCACCTGCTCGACTCGCAGGACCCACCTGCCGGACACGCAAAAATCACCTGCTGGCTATGCCAGAACCGCTTGCCGGACTTTCTGGAATCACCTGCTGGGAATGCTGGACCCACCTCTCAAATGTGCCAAAATCAAGTGACGGAGACGCCAAAAGCACCTGCCGAGCTAGCCGGAAGCACCTGCTCGAATCGTCGGAACCACCTGCCGGACCTGCCTGAACAACCTGCTGAGCATGCCGGAGCCACCTGCCGGACACGCCAAAATCACCTGCGGGCTGGGCCAGAACCACTTGGAGGACTCTCTGGGATCACCTGCCGGGCATGCCGGAACCACCTCTCAGACGTGCCAGAACCACGTGCTGGACAGGCCGGAACCACCTCCAGGACAGACCAGAACCACCTGCCGAACCAAACTGAATCACCTGCCGAGAACGCTGGAACCACCTGATCCACTGCCCGGAACCACCCGCCGGACACGTCAAAATCACCTGACGGACATGCCAAAATCTTACCTGCTGGACATGCCAAAATCACCAGCCGGCTATGCCAGAACGACTTGCCGGACACTCCGGAATCACCCACCGGGCATGCCGGAGCCACCTCTCAGACTCGCCGGAAGCACGTGCCGGACACGCCGGAACCACCTATTGGACAGACCGGAACCACCTGACGGACCCATCTGAAACACCTGCTGAGCACGCCGGAACAACCTGCTCGACTCGCTGGAGCCACCTGCTGGCCACGCCAAAATCACCAGCCGGCTATGCCAGAACCACTTGCTGGACACTCCGGAATCACCTGCGGGGCATGCCGGAACCACCTCTCAGACGTGCCACTACCATGTGCCGGACACGCCGGAAACACCTACTGGACACAACGGAACCGCCTGTCGGACACGCCTGAACCACCTGCCGAGCATGCAGGAACCACCTGCTCGACTCGCAGGACCCACCTGCCGGACACGCAAAAATCACCTGCTGGCTATGCCAGAACCGCTTGCCGGACTTTCTGGAATCACCTGCTGGGAATGCTGGACCCACCTCTCAAATGTGCCAAAATCAAGTGACGGAGACGCCAAAAGCACCTGCCGAGCTAGCCGGAAGCACCTGCTCGAATCGTCGGAACCACCTGCCGGACCTGCCTGAACAACCTGCTGAGCATGCCGGAGCCACCTGCCGGACACGCCAAAATCACCTGCGGGCTGGGCCAGAACCACTTGGAGGACTCTCTGGGATCACCTGCCGGGCATGCCGGAACCACCTCTGAGACGTGCCAGAACCACGTGCTGGACAGGCCGGAACCACCTCCAGGACAGACCAGAACCACCTGCCGAACCAAACTGAATCACCTGCCGAGAACGCTGGAACCACCTGATCCACTGCCCGGAACCACCCGCCGGACACGTCAAAATCACCTGACGGACATGCCAAAATCTTACCTGCTGGACATGCCAAAATCACCAGCCGGCTATGCCAGAACGACTTGCCGGACACTCCGGAATCACCCACCGGGCATGCCGGAGCCACCTCTCAGACTCGCCGGAAGCACGTGCCGGACACGCCGGAACCACCTATTGGACAGACCGGAACCACCTGACGGACCCATCTGAAACACCTGCTGAGCACGCCGGAACAACCTGCTCGACTCGCTGGAGCCACCTGCTGGCCACGCCAAAATCACCAGCCGGCTATGCCAGAACCACTTGCTGGACACTCCGGAATCACCTGCGGGGCATGCCGGAACCACCTCTCAGACGTGCCACTACCATGTGCCGGACACGCCGGAAACACCTACTGGACACAACGGAACCGCCTGTCGGACACGCCTGAACCACCTGCCGAGCATGCAGGAACCACCTGCTCGACTCGCAGGACCCACCTGCCGGACACGCAAAAATCACCTGCTGGCTATGCCAGAACCGCTTGCCGGACTTTCTGGAATCACCTGCTGGGAATGCTGGACCCACCTCTCAAATGTGCCAAAATCAAGTGACGGAGACGCCAAAAGCACCTGCCGAGCTAGCCGGAAGCACCTGGTCGAATCGTCGGAACCACCTGCCGGACCTGCCTGAACAACCTGCTGAGCATGCCGGAGCCACCTGCCGGACACGCCAAAGTCACCTGCGGGCTGGGCCAGAACCACTTGGAGGACTCTCTGGGATCACCTGCCGGGCATGCCGGAACCACCTCTCAGACGTGCCAGAACCACGTGCTGGACAGGCCGGAACCACCTCCAGGACAGACCAGAACCACCTGCCGAACCAAACTGAATCACCTGCCGAGAACGCTGGAACCACCTGATCCACTGCCCGGAACCACCCGCCGGACACGTCAAAATCACCTGACGGACATGCCAAAATCTTACCTGCTGGACATGCCAAAATCACCAGCCGGCTATGCCAGAACGACTTGCCGGACACTCCGGAATCACCCACCGGGCATGCCGGAGCCACCTCTCAGACTCGCCGGAAGCACGTGCCGGACACGCCGGAACCACCTATTGGACAGACCGGAACCACCTGACGGACCCATCTGTAACACCTGCTGAGCACGCCGGAACAACCTGCTCGACTCGCTGGAGCCACCTGCTGGCCACGCCAAAATCACCAGCCGGCTATGCCAGAACCACTTGCTGGACACTCCGGAATCACCTGCGGGGCATGCCGGAACCACCTCTCAGACGTGCCACTACCATGTGCCGGACACGCCGGAAACACCTACTGGACACAACGGAACCGCCTGTCGGACACGCCTGAACCACCTGCCGAGCATGCAGGAACCACCTGCTCGACTCGCAGGACCCACCTGCCGGACACGCAAAAATCACCTGCTGGCTATGCCAGAACCGCTTGCCGGACTTTCTGGAATCACCTGCTGGGAATGCTGGACCCACCTCTCAAATGTGCCAAAATCAAGTGACGGAGACGCCAAAAGCACCTGCCGAGCTAGCCGGAAGCACCTGCTCGAATCGTCGGAACCACCTGCCGGACCTGCCTGAACAACCTGCTGAGCATGCCGGAGCCACCTGCCGGACACGCCAAAGTCACCTGCGGGCTGGGCCAGAACCACTTGGAGGACTCTCTGGGATCACCTGCCGGGCATGCCGGAACCACCTCTCAGACGTGCCAGAACCACGTGCTGGACAGGCCGGAACCACCTCCAGGACAGACCAGAACCACCTGCCGAACCAAACTGAATCACCTGCCGAGAACGCTGGAACCACCTGATCCACTGCCCGGAACCACCCGCCGGACACGTCAAAATCACCTGACGGACATGCCAAAATCTTACCTGCTGGACATGCCAAAATCACCAGCCGGCTATGCCAGAACGACTTGCCGGACACTCCGGAATCACCCACCGGGCATGCCGGAGCCACCTCTCAGACTCGCCGGAAGCACGTGCCGGACACGCCGGAACCACCTATTGGACAGACCGGAACCACCTGACGGACCCATCTGAAACACCTGCTGAGCACGCCGGAACAACCTGCTCGACTCGCTGGAGCCACCTGCTGGCCACGCCAAAATCACCAGCCGGCTATGCCAGAACCACTTGCTGGACACTCCGGAATCACCTGCGGGGCATGCCGGAACCACCTCTCAGACGTGCCACTACCATGTGCCGGACACGCCGGAAACACCTACTGGACACAACGGAACCGCCTGTCGGACACGCCTGAACCACCTGCCGAGCATGCAGGAACCACCTGCTCGACTCGCAGGACCCACCTGCCGGACACGCAAAAATCACCTGCTGGCTATGCCAGAACCGCTTGCCGGACTTTCTGGAATCACCTGCTGGGAATGCTGGACCCACCTCTCAAATGTGCCAAAATCAAGTGACGGAGACGCCAAAAGCACCTGCCGAGCTAGCCGGAAGCACCTGCTCGAATCGTCGGAACCACCTGCCGGACCTGCCTGAACAACCTGCTGAGCATGCCGGAGCCACCTGCCGGACACGCCAAAATCACCTGCGGGCTGGGCCAGAACCACTTGGAGGACTCTCTGGGATCACCTGCCGGGCATGCCGGAACCACCTCTGAGACGTGCCAGAACCACGTGCTGGACAGGCCGGAACCACCTCCAGGACAGACCAGAACCACCTGCCGAACCAAACTGAATCACCTGCCGAGAACGCTGGAACCACCTGATCCACTGCCCGGAACCACCCGCCGGACACGTCAAAATCACCTGACGGACATGCCAAAATCTTACCTGCTGGACATGCCAAAATCACCAGCCGGCTATGCCAGAACGACTTGCCGGACACTCCGGAATCACCCACCGGGCATGCCGGAGCCACCTCTCAGACTCGCCGGAAGCACGTGCCGGACACGCCGGAACCACCTATTGGACAGACCGGAACCACCTGACGGACCCATCTGTAACACCTGCTGAGCACGCCGGAACAACCTGCTCGACTCGCTGGAGCCACCTGCTGGCCACGCCAAAATCACCAGCCGGCTATGCCAGAACCACTTGCTGGACACTCCGGAATCACCTGCGGGGCATGCCGGAACCACCTCTCAGACGTGCCACTACCATGTGCCGGACACGCCGGAAACACCTACTGGACACAACGGAACCGCCTGTCGGACACGCCTGAACCACCTGCCGAGCATGCAGGAACCACCTGCTCGACTCGCAGGACCCACCTGCCGGACACGCAAAAATCACCTGCTGGCTATGCCAGAACCGCTTGCCGGACTTTCTGGAATCACCTGCTGGGAATGCTGGACCCACCTCTCAAATGTGCCAAAATCAAGTGACGGAGACGCCAAAAGCACCTGCCAAGCTAGCCGGAAGCACCTGCTCGAATCGTCGGAACCACCTGCCGGACCTGCCTGAACAACCTGCTGAGCATGCCGGAGCCACCTGCCGGACACGCCAAAGTCACCTGCGGGCTGGGCCAGAACCACTTGGAGGACTCTCTGGGATCACCTGCCGGGCATGCCGGAACCACCTCTGAGACGTGCCAGAACCACGTGCTGGACAGGCCGGAACCACCTCCAGGACAGACCAGAACCACCTGCCGAACCAAACTGAATCACCTGCCGAGAACGCTGGAACCACCTGATCCACTGCCCGGAACCACCCGCCGGACACGTCAAAATCACCTGACGGACATGCCAAAATCTTACCTGCTGGACATGCCAAAATCACCAGCCGGCTATGCCAGAACGACTTGCCGGACACTCCGGAATCACCCACCGGGCATGCCGGAGCCACCTCTCAGACTCGCCGGAAGCACGTGCCGGACACGCCGGAACCACCTATTGGACAGACCGGAACCACCTGACGGACCCATCTGAAACACCTGCTGAGCACGCCGGAACAACCTGCTCGACTCGCTGGAGCCACCTGCTGGCCACGCCAAAATCACCAGCCGGCTATGCCAGAACCACTTGCTGGACACTCCGGAATCACCTGCGGGGCATGCCGGAACCACCTCTCAGACGTGCCACTACCATGTGCCGGACACGCCGGAAACACCTACTGGACACAACGGAACCGCCTGTCGGACACGCCTGAACCACCTGCCGAGCATGCAGGAACCACCTGCTCGACTCGCAGGACCCACCTGCCGGACACGCAAAAATCACCTGCTGGCTATGCCAGAACCGCTTGCCGGACTTTCTGGAATCACCTGCTGGGAATGCTGGACCCACCTCTCAAATGTGCCAAAATCAAGTGACGGAGACGCCAAAAGCACCTGCCGAGCTAGCCGGAAGCACCTGCTCGAATCGTCGGAACCACCTGCCGGACCTGCCTGAACAACCTGCTGAGCATGCCGGAGCCACCTGCCGGACGCGCCAAAGTCACCTGCGGGCTGGGCCAGAACCACTTGGAGGACTCTCTGGGATCACCTGCCGGGCATGCCGGAACCACCTCTGAGACGTGCCAGAACCACGTGCTGGACAGGCCGGAACCACCTCCAGGACAGACCAGAACCACCTGCCGAACCAAACTGAATCACCTGCCGAGAACGCTGGAACCACCTGATCCACTGCCCGGAACCACCCGCCGGACACGTCAAAATCACCTGACGGACATGCCAAAATCTTACCTGCTGGACATGCCAAAATCACCAGCCGGCTATGCCAGAACGACTTGCCGGACACTCCGGAATCACCCACCGGGCATGCCGGAGCCACCTCTCAGACTCGCCGGAAGCACGTGCCGGACACGCCGGAACCACCTATTGGACAGACCGGAACCACCTGACGGACCCATCTGTAACACCTGCTGAGCACGCCGGAACAACCTGCTCGACTCGCTGGAGCCACCTGCTGGCCACGCCAAAATCACCAGCCGGCTATGCCAGAACCACTTGCTGGACACTCCGGAATCACCTGCGGGGCATGCCGGAACCACCTCTCAGACGTGCCACTACCATGTGCCGGACACGCCGGAAACACCTACTGGACACAACGGAACCGCCTGTCGGACACGCCTGAACCACCTGCCGAGCATGCAGGAACCACCTGCTCGACTCGCAGGACCCACCTGCCGGACACGCAAAAATCACCTGCTGGCTATGCCAGAACCGCTTGCCGGACTTTCTGGAATCACCTGCTGGGAATGCTGGACCCACCTCTCAAATGTGCCAAAATCAAGTGACGGAGACGCCAAAAGCACCTGCCAAGCTAGCCGGAAGCACCTGCTCGAATCGTCGGAACCACCTGCCGGACCTGCCTGAACAACCTGCTGAGCATGCCGGAGCCACCTGCCGGACACGCCAAAGTCACCTGCGGGCTGGGCCAGAACCACTTGGAGGACTCTCTGGGATCACCTGCCGGGCATGCCGGAACCACCTCTGAGACGTGCCAGAACCACGTGCTGGACAGGCCGGAACCACCTCCAGGACAGACCAGAACCACCTGCCGAACCAAACTGAATCACCTGCCGAGAACGCTGGAACCACCTGATCCACTGCCCGGAACCACCCGCCGGACACGTCAAAATCACCTGACGGACATGCCAAAATCTTACCTGCTGGACATGCCAAAATCACCAGCCGGCTATGCCAGAACGACTTGCCGGACACTCCGGAATCACCCACCGGGCATGCCGGAGCCACCTCTCAGACTCGCCGGAAGCACGTGCCGGACACGCCGGAACCACCTATTGGACAGACCGGAACCACCTGACGGACCCATCTGTAACACCTGCTGAGCACGCCGGAACAACCTGCTCGACTCGCTGGAGCCACCTGCTGGCCACGCCAAAATCACCAGCCGGCTATGCCAGAACCACTTGCTGGACACTCCGGAATCACCTGCGGGGCATGCCGGAACCACCTCTCAGACGTGCCACTACCATGTGCCGGACACGCCGGAAACACCTACTGGACACAACGGAACCGCCTGTCGGACACGCCTGAACCACCTGCCGAGCATGCAGGAACCACCTGCTCGACTCGCAGGACCCACCTGCCGGACACGCAAAAATCACCTGCTGGCTATGCCAGAACCGCTTGCCGGACTTTCTGGAATCACCTGCTGGGAATGCTGGACCCACCTCTCAAATGTGCCAAAATCAAGTGACGGAGACGCCAAAAGCACCTGCCGAGCTAGCCGGAAGCACCTGCTCGAATCGTCGGAACCACCTGCCGGACCTGCCTGAACAACCTGCTGAGCATGCCGGAGCCACCTGCCGGACACGCCAAAATCACCTGCGGGCTGGGCCAGAACCACTTGGAGGACTCTCTGGGATCACCTGCCGGGCATGCCGGAACCACCTCTGAGACGTGCCAGAACCACGTGCTGGACAGGCCGGAACCACCTCCAGGACAGACCAGAACCACCTGCCGAACCAAACTGAATCACCTGCCGAGAACGCTGGAACCACCTGATCCACTGCCCGGAACCACCCGCCGGACACGTCAAAATCACCTGACGGACATGCCAAAATCTTACCTGCTGGACATGCCAAAATCACCAGCCGGCTATGCCAGAACGACTTGCCGGACACTCCGGAATCACCCACCGGGCATGCCGGAGCCACCTCTCAGACTCGCCGGAAGCACGTGCCGGACACGCCGGAACCACCTATTGGACAGACCGGAACCACCTGACGGACCCATCTGAAACACCTGCTGAGCACGCCGGAACAACCTGCTCGACTCGCTGGAGCCACCTGCTGGCCACGCCAAAATCACCAGCCGGCTATGCCAGAACCACTTGCTGGACACTCCGGAATCACCTGCGGGGCATGCCGGAACCACCTCTCAGACGTGCCACTACCATGTGCCGGACACGCCGGAAACACCTACTGGACACAACGGAACCGCCTGTCGGACACGCCTGAACCACCTGCCGAGCATGCAGGAACCACCTGCTCGACTCGCAGGACCCACCTGCCGGACACGCAAAAATCACCTGCTGGCTATGCCAGAACCGCTTGCCGGACTTTCTGGAATCACCTGCTGGGAATGCTGGACCCACCTCTCAAATGTGCCAAAATCAAGTGACGGAGACGCCAAAAGCACCTGCCGAGCTAGCCGGAAGCACCTGCTCGAATCGTCGGAACCACCTGCCGGACCTGCCTGAACAACCTGCTGAGCATGCCGGAGCCACCTGCCGGACACGCCAAAGTCACCTGCGGGCTGGGCCAGAACCACTTGGAGGACTCTCTGGGATCACCTGCCGGGCATGCCGGAACCACCTCTGAGACGTGCCAGAACCACGTGCTGGACAGGCCGGAACCACCTCCAGGACAGACCAGAACCACCTGCCGAACCAAACTGAATCACCTGCCGAGAACGCTGGAACCACCTGATCCACTGCCCGGAACCACCCGCCGGACACGTCAAAATCACCTGACGGACATGCCAAAATCTTACCTGCTGGACATGCCAAAATCACCAGCCGGCTATGCCAGAACGACTTGCCGGACACTCCGGAATCACCCACCGGGCATGCCGGAGCCACCTCTCAGACTCGCCGGAAGCACGTGCCGGACACGCCGGAACCACCTATTGGACAGACCGGAACCACCTGACGGACCCATCTGTAACACCTGCTGAGCACGCCGGAACAACCTGCTCGACTCGCTGGAGCCACCTGCTGGCCACGCCAAAATCACCAGCCGGCTATGCCAGAACCACTTGCTGGACACTCCGGAATCACCTGCGGGGCATGCCGGAACCACCTCTCAGACGTGCCACTACCATGTGCCGGACACGCCGGAAACACCTACTGGACACAACGGAACCGCCTGTCGGACACGCCTGAACCACCTGCCGAGCATGCAGGAACCACCTGCTCGACTCGCAGGACCCACCTGCCGGACACGCAAAAATCACCTGCTGGCTATGCCAGAACCGCTTGCCGGACTTTCTGGAATCACCTGCTGGGAATGCTGGACCCACCTCTCAAATGTGCCAAAATCAAGTGACGGAGACGCCAAAAGCACCTGCCGAGCTAGCCGGAAGCACCTGCTCGAATCGTCGGAACCACCTGCCGGACCTGCCTGAACAACCTGCTGAGCATGCCGGAGCCACCTGCCGGACACGCCAAAGTCACCTGCGGGCTGGGCCAGAACCACTTGGAGGACTCTCTGGGATCACCTGCCGGGCATGCCGGAACCACCTCTGAGACGTGCCAGAACCACGTGCTGGACAGGCCGGAACCACCTCCAGGACAGACCAGAACCACCTGCCGAACCAAACTGAATCACCTGCCGAGAACGCTGGAACCACCTGATCCACTGCCCGGAACCACCCGCCGGACACGTCAAAATCACCTGACGGACATGCCAAAATCTTACCTGCTGGACATGCCAAAATCACCAGCCGGCTATGCCAGAACGACTTGCCGGACACTCCGGAATCACCCACCGGGCATGCCGGAGCCACCTCTCAGACTCGCCGGAAGCACGTGCCGGACACGCCGGAACCACCTATTGGACAGACCGGAACCACCTGACGGACCCATCTGAAACACCTGCTGAGCACGCCGGAACAACCTGCTCGACTCGCTGGAGCCACCTGCTGGCCACGCCAAAATCACCAGCCGGCTATGCCAGAACCACTTGCTGGACACTCCGGAATCACCTGCGGGGCATGCCGGAACCACCTCTCAGACGTGCCACTACCATGTGCCGGACACGCCGGAAACACCTACTGGACACAACGGAACCGCCTGTCGGACACGCCTGAACCACCTGCCGAGCATGCAGGAACCACCTGCTCGACTCGCAGGACCCACCTGCCGGACACGCAAAAATCACCTGCTGGCTATGCCAGAACCGCTTGCCGGACTTTCTGGAATCACCTGCTGGGAATGCTGGACCCACCTCTCAAATGTGCCAAAATCAAGTGACGGAGACGCCAAAAGCACCTGCCGAGCTAGCCGGAAGCACCTGCTCGAATCGTCGGAACCACCTGCCGGACCTGCCTGAACAACCTGCTGAGCATGCCGGAGCCACCTGCCGGACACGCCAAAGTCACCTGCGGGCTGGGCCAGAACCACTTGGAGGACTCTCTGGGATCACCTGCCGGGCATGCCGGAACCACCTCTCAGACGTGCCAGAACCACGTGCTGGACAGGCCGGAACCACCTCCAGGACAGACCAGAACCACCTGCCGAACCAAACTGAATCACCTGCCGAGAACGCTGGAACCACCTGATCCACTGCCCGGAACCACCCGCCGGACACGTCAAAATCACCTGACGGACATGCCAAAATCTTACCTGCTGGACATGCCAAAATCACCAGCCGGCTATGCCAGAACGACTTGCCGGACACTCCGGAATCACCCACCGGGCATGCCGGAGCCACCTCTCAGACTCGCCGGAAGCACGTGCCGGACACGCCGGAACCACCTATTGGACAGACCGGAACCACCTGACGGACCCATCTGTAACACCTGCTGAGCACGCCGGAACAACCTGCTCGACTCGCTGGAGCCACCTGCTGGCCACGCCAAAATCACCAGCCGGCTATGCCAGAACCACTTGCTGGACACTCCGGAATCACCTGCGGGGCATGCCGGAACCACCTCTCAGACGTGCCACTACCATGTGCCGGACACGCCGGAAACACCTACTGGACACAACGGAACCGCCTGTCGGACACGCCTGAACCACCTGCCGAGCATGCAGGAACCACCTGCTCGACTCGCAGGACCCACCTGCCGGACACGCAAAAATCACCTGCTGGCTATGCCAGAACCGCTTGCCGGACTTTCTGGAATCACCTGCTGGGAATGCTGGACCCACCTCTCAAATGTGCCAAAATCAAGTGACGGAGACGCCAAAAGCACCTGCCGAGCTAGCCGGAAGCACCTGGTCGAATCGTCGGAACCACCTGCCGGACCTGCCTGAACAACCTGCTGAGCATGCCGGAGCCACCTGCCGGACACGCCAAAGTCACCTGCGGGCTGGGCCAGAACCACTTGGAGGACTCTCTGGGATCACCTGCCGGGCATGCCGGAACCACCTCTGAGACGTGCCAGAACCACGTGCTGGACAGGCCGGAACCACCTCCAGGACAGACCAGAACCACCTGCCGAACCAAACTGAATCACCTGCCGAGAACGCTGGAACCACCTGATCCACTGCCCGGAACCACCCGCCGGACACGTCAAAATCACCTGACGGACATGCCAAAATCTTACCTGCTGGACATGCCAAAATCACCAGCCGGCTATGCCAGAACGACTTGCCGGACACTCCGGAATCACCCACCGGGCATGCCGGAGCCACCTCTCAGACTCGCCGGAAGCACGTGCCGGACACGCCGGAACCACCTATTGGACAGACCGGAACCACCTGACGGACCCATCTGTAACACCTGCTGAGCACGCCGGAACAACCTGCTCGACTCGCTGGAGCCACCTGCTGGCCACGCCAAAATCACCAGCCGGCTATGCCAGAACCACTTGCTGGACACTCCGGAATCACCTGCGGGGCATGCCGGAACCACCTCTCAGACGTGCCACTACCATGTGCCGGACACGCCGGAAACACCTACTGGACACAACGGAACCGCCTGTCGGACACGCCTGAACCACCTGCCGAGCATGCAGGAACCACCTGCTCGACTCGCAGGACCCACCTGCCGGACACGCAAAAATCACCTGCTGGCTATGCCAGAACCGCTTGCCGGACTTTCTGGAATCACCTGCTGGGAATGCTGGACCCACCTCTCAAATGTGCCAAAATCAAGTGACGGAGACGCCAAAAGCACCTGCCGAGCTAGCCGGAAGCACCTGCTCGAATCGTCGGAACCACCTGCCGGACCTGCCTGAACAACCTGCTGAGCATGCCGGAGCCACCTGCCGGACACGCCAAAATCACCTGCGGGCTGGGCCAGAACCACTTGGAGGACTCTCTGGGATCACCTGCCGGGCATGCCGGAACCACCTCTCAGACGTGCCAGAACCACGTGCTGGACAGGCCGGAACCACCTCCAGGACAGACCAGAACCACCTGCCGAACCAAACTGAATCACCTGCCGAGAACGCTGGAACCACCTGATCCACTGCCCGGAACCACCCGCCGGACACGTCAAAATCACCTGACGGACATGCCAAAATCTTACCTGCTGGACATGCCAAAATCACCAGCCGGCTATGCCAGAACGACTTGCCGGACACTCCGGAATCACCCACCGGGCATGCCGGAGCCACCTCTCAGACTCGCCGGAAGCACGTGCCGGACACGCCGGAACCACCTATTGGACAGACCGGAACCACCTGACGGACCCATCTGAAACACCTGCTGAGCACGCCGGAACAACCTGCTCGACTCGCTGGAGCCACCTGCTGGCCACGCCAAAATCACCAGCCGGCTATGCCAGAACCACTTGCTGGACACTCCGGAATCACCTGCGGGGCATGCCGGAACCACCTCTCAGACGTGCCACTACCATGTGCCGGACACGCCGGAAACACCTACTGGACACAACGGAACCGCCTGTCGGACACGCCTGAACCACCTGCCGAGCATGCAGGAACCACCTGCTCGACTCGCAGGACCCACCTGCCGGACACGCAAAAATCACCTGCTGGCTATGCCAGAACCGCTTGCCGGACTTTCTGGAATCACCTGCTGGGAATGCTGGACCCACCTCTCAAATGTGCCAAAATCAAGTGACGGAGACGCCAAAAGCACCTGCCGAGCTAGCCGGAAGCACCTGCTCGAATCGTCGGAACCACCTGCCGGACCTGCCTGAACAACCTGCTGAGCATGCCGGAGCCACCTGCCGGACACGCCAAAATCACCTGCGGGCTGGGCCAGAACCACTTGGAGGACTCTCTGGGATCACCTGCCGGGCATGCCGGAACCACCTCTCAGACGTGCCAGAACCACGTGCTGGACAGGCCGGAACCACCTCCAGGACAGACCAGAACCACCTGCCGAACCAAACTGAATCACCTGCCGAGAACGCTGGAACCACCTGATCCACTGCCCGGAACCACCCGCCGGACACGTCAAAATCACCTGACGGACATGCCAAAATCTTACCTGCTGGACATGCCAAAATCACCAGCCGGCTATGCCAGAACGACTTGCCGGACACTCCGGAATCACCCACCGGGCATGCCGGAGCCACCTCTCAGACTCGCCGGAAGCACGTGCCGGACACGCCGGAACCACCTATTGGACAGACCGGAACCACCTGACGGACCCATCTGAAACACCTGCTGAGCACGCCGGAACAACCTGCTCGACTCGCTGGAGCCACCTGCTGGCCACGCCAAAATCACCAGCCGGCTATGCCAGAACCACTTGCTGGACACTCCGGAATCACCTGCGGGGCATGCCGGAACCACCTCTCAGACGTGCCACTACCATGTGCCGGACACGCCGGAAACACCTACTGGACACAACGGAACCGCCTGTCGGACACGCCTGAACCACCTGCCGAGCATGCAGGAACCACCTGCTCGACTCGCAGGACCCACCTGCCGGACACGCAAAAATCACCTGCTGGCTATGCCAGAACCGCTTGCCGGACTTTCTGGAATCACCTGCTGGGAATGCTGGACCCACCTCTCAAATGTGCCAAAATCAAGTGACGGAGACGCCAAAAGCACCTGCCGAGCTAGCCGGAAGCACCTGCTCGAATCGTCGGAACCACCTGCCGGACCTGCCTGAACAACCTGCTGAGCATGCCGGAGCCACCTGCCGGACACGCCAAAATCACCTGCGGGCTGGGCCAGAACCACTTGGAGGACTCTCTGGGATCACCTGCCGGGCATGCCGGAACCACCTCTCAGACGTGCCAGAACCACGTGCTGGACAGGCCGGAACCACCTCCAGGACAGACCAGAACCACCTGCCGAACCAAACTGAATCACCTGCCGAGAACGCTGGAACCACCTGATCCACTGCCCGGAACCACCCGCCGGACACGTCAAAATCACCTGACGGACATGCCAAAATCTTACCTGCTGGACATGCCAAAATCACCAGCCGGCTATGCCAGAACGACTTGCCGGACACTCCGGAATCACCCACCGGGCATGCCGGAGCCACCTCTCAGACTCGCCGGAAGCACGTGCCGGACACGCCGGAACCACCTATTGGACAGACCGGAACCACCTGACGGACCCATCTGAAACACCTGCTGAGCACGCCGGAACAACCTGCTCGACTCGCTGGAGCCACCTGCTGGCCACGCCAAAATCACCAGCCGGCTATGCCAGAACCACTTGCTGGACACTCCGGAATCACCTGCGGGGCATGCCGGAACCACCTCTCAGACGTGCCACTACCATGTGCCGGACACGCCGGAAACACCTACTGGACACAACGGAACCGCCTGTCGGACACGCCTGAACCACCTGCCGAGCATGCAGGAACCACCTGCTCGACTCGCAGGACCCACCTGCCGGACACGCAAAAATCACCTGCTGGCTATGCCAGAACCGCTTGCCGGACTTTCTGGAATCACCTGCTGGGAATGCTGGACCCACCTCTCAAATGTGCCAAAATCAAGTGACGGAGACGCCAAAAGCACCTGCCGAGCTAGCCGGAAGCACCTGCTCGAATCGTCGGAACCACCTGCCGGACCTGCCTGAACAACCTGCTGAGCATGCCGGAGCCACCTGCCGGACACGCCAAAGTCACCTGCGGGCTGGGCCAGAACCACTTGGAGGACTCTCTGGGATCACCTGCCGGGCATGCCGGAACCACCTCTGAGACGTGCCAGAACCACGTGCTGGACAGGCCGGAACCACCTCCAGGACAGACCAAAACCACCTGCCGAACCAAACTGAATCACCTGCCGAGAACGCTGGAACCACCTGATCCACTGCCCGGAACCACCCGCCGGACACGTCAAAATCACCTGACGGACATGCCAAAATCTTACCTGCTGGACATGCCAAAATCACCAGCCGGCTATGCCAGAACGACTTGCCGGACACTCCGGAATCACCCACCGGGCATGCCGCAGCCACCTCTCAGACTCGCCGGAAGCACGTGCCGGACACGCCGGAACCACCTATTGGACAGACCGGAACCACCTGACGGACCCATCTGTAACACCTGCTGAGCACGCCGGAACAACCTGCTCGACTCGCTGGAGCCACCTGCTGGCCACGCCAAAATCACCAGCCGGCTATGCCAGAACCACTTGCTGGACACTCCGGAATCACCTGCGGGGCATGCCGGAACCACCTCTCAGACGTGCCACTACCATGTGCCGGACATGCCGGAAACACCTACTGGACACAACGGAACCGCCTGTCGGACACGCCTGAACCACCTGCCGAGCATGCAGGAACCACCTGCTCGACTCGCAGGACCCACCTGCCGGACACGCAAAAATCACCTGCTGGCTATGCCAGAACCGCTTGCCGGACTTTCTGGAATCACCTGCTGGGAATGCTGGACCCACCTCTCAAATGTGCCAAAATCAAGTGACGGAGACGCCAAAAGCACCTGCCGAGCTAGCCGGAAGCACCTGCTCGAATCGTCGGAACCACCTGCCGGACCTGCCTGAACAACCTGCTGAGCATGCCGGAGCCACCTGCCGGACACGCCAAAATCACCTGCGGGCTGGGCCAGAACCACTTGGAGGACTCTCTGGGATCACCTGCCGGGCATGCCGGAACCACCTCTGAGACGTGCCAGAACCACGTGCTGGACAGGCCGGAACCACCTCCAGGACAGACCAGAACCACCTGCCGAACCAAACTGAATCACCTGCCGAGAACGCTGGAACCACCTGATCCACTGCCCGGAACCACCCGCCGGACACGTCAAAATCACCTGACGGACATGCCAAAATCTTACCTGCTGGACATGCCAAAATCACCAGCCGGCTATGCCAGAACGACTTGCCGGACACTCCGGAATCACCCACCGGGC
The DNA here is from genome assembly GCF_041296235.1 of Equus asinus. Classification (NCBI taxonomy): domain Eukaryota; kingdom Metazoa; phylum Chordata; class Mammalia; order Perissodactyla; family Equidae; genus Equus; species Equus asinus. The sequence goes on from NC_091812.1 coordinate 11,220,878, forward strand.
ATGCCGGAGCCACCTCTCAGACTCGCCGGAAGCACGTGCCGGACACGCCGGAACCACCTATTGGACAGACCGGAACCACCTGACGGACCCATCTGAAACACCTGCTGAGCACGCCGGAACAACCTGCTCGACTCGCTGGAGCCACCTGCTGGCCACGCCAAAATCACCAGCCGGCTATGCCAGAACCACTTGCTGGACACTCCGGAATCACCTGCGGGGCATGCCGGAACCACCTCTCAGACGTGCCACTACCATGTGCCGGACACGCCGGAAACACCTACTGGACACAACGGAACCGCCTGTCGGACACGCCTGAACCACCTGCCGAGCATGCAGGAACCACCTGCTCGACTCGCAGGACCCACCTGCCGGACACGCAAAAATCACCTGCTGGCTATGCCAGAACCGCTTGCCGGACTTTCTGGAATCACCTGCTGGGAATGCTGGACCCACCTCTCAAATGTGCCAAAATCAAGTGACGGAGACGCCAAAAGCACCTGCCGAGCTAGCCGGAAGCACCTGCTCGAATCGTCGGAACCACCTGCCGGACCTGCCTGAACAACCTGCTGAGCATGCCGGAGCCACCTGCCGGACACGCCAAAGTCACCTGCGGGCTGGGCCAGAACCACTTGGAGGACTCTCTGGGATCACCTGCCGGGCATGCCGGAACCACCTCTCAGACGTGCCAGAACCACGTGCTGGACAGGCCGGAACCACCTCCAGGACAGACCAGAACCACCTGCCGAACCAAACTGAATCACCTGCCGAGAACGCTGGAACCACCTGATCCACTGCCCGGAACCACCCGCCGGACACGTCAAAATCACCTGACGGACATGCCAAAATCTTACCTGCTGGACATGCCAAAATCACCAGCCGGCTATGCCAGAACGACTTGCCGGACACTCCGGAATCACCCACCGGGCATGCCGGAGCCACCTCTCAGACTCGCCGGAAGCACGTGCCGGACACGCCGGAACCACCTATTGGACAGACCGGAACCACCTGACGGACCCATCTGTAACACCTGCTGAGCACGCCGGAACAACCTGCTCGACTCGCTGGAGCCACCTGCTGGCCACGCCAAAATCACCAGCCGGCTATGCCAGAACCACTTGCTGGACACTCCGGAATCACCTGCGGGGCATGCCGGAACCACCTCTCAGACGTGCCACTACCATGTGCCGGACACGCCGGAAACACCTACTGGACACAACGGAACCGCCTGTCGGACACGCCTGAACCACCTGCCGAGCATGCAGGAACCACCTGCTCGACTCGCAGGACCCACCTGCCGGACACGCAAAAATCACCTGCTGGCTATGCCAGAACCGCTTGCCGGACTTTCTGGAATCACCTGCTGGGAATGCTGGACCCACCTCTCAAATGTGCCAAAATCAAGTGACGGAGACGCCAAAAGCACCTGCCGAGCTAGCCGGAAGCACCTGGTCGAATCGTCGGAACCACCTGCCGGACCTGCCTGAACAACCTGCTGAGCATGCCGGAGCCACCTGCCGGACACGCCAAAGTCACCTGCGGGCTGGGCCAGAACCACTTGGAGGACTCTCTGGGATCACCTGCCGGGCATGCCGGAACCACCTCTGAGACGTGCCAGAACCACGTGCTGGACAGGCCGGAACCACCTCCAGGACAGACCAGAACCACCTGCCGAACCAAACTGAATCACCTGCCGAGAACGCTGGAACCACCTGATCCACTGCCCGGAACCACCCGCCGGACACGTCAAAATCACCTGACGGACATGCCAAAATCTTACCTGCTGGACATGCCAAAATCACCAGCCGGCTATGCCAGAACGACTTGCCGGACACTCCGGAATCACCCACCGGGCATGCCGGAGCCACCTCTCAGACTCGCCGGAAGCACGTGCCGGACACGCCGGAACCACCTATTGGACAGACCGGAACCACCTGACGGACCCATCTGTAACACCTGCTGAGCACGCCGGAACAACCTGCTCGACTCGCTGGAGCCACCTGCTGGCCACGCCAAAATCACCAGCCGGCTATGCCAGAACCACTTGCTGGACACTCCGGAATCACCTGCGGGGCATGCCGGAACCACCTCTCAGACGTGCCACTACCATGTGCCGGACACGCCGGAAACACCTACTGGACACAACGGAACCGCCTGTCGGACACGCCTGAACCACCTGCCGAGCATGCAGGAACCACCTGCTCGACTCGCAGGACCCACCTGCCGGACACGCAAAAATCACCTGCTGGCTATGCCAGAACCGCTTGCCGGACTTTCTGGAATCACCTGCTGGGAATGCTGGACCCACCTCTCAAATGTGCCAAAATCAAGTGACGGAGACGCCAAAAGCACCTGCCGAGCTAGCCGGAAGCACCTGCTCGAATCGTCGGAACCACCTGCCGGACCTGCCTGAACAACCTGCTGAGCATGCCGGAGCCACCTGCTGGACACGCCAAAATCACCTGCGGGCTGGGCCAGAACCACTTGGAGGACTCTCTGGGATCACCTGCCGGGCATGCCGGAACCACCTCTCAGACGTGCCAGAACCACGTGCTGGACAGGCCGGAACCACCTCCAGGACAGACCAGAACCACCTGCCGAACCAAACTGAATCACCTGCCGAGAACGCTGGAACCACCTGATCCACTGCCCGGAACCACCCGCCGGACACGTCAAAATCACCTGACGGACATGCCAAAATCTTACCTGCTGGACATGCCAAAATCACCAGCCGGCTATGCCAGAACGACTTGCCGGACACTCCGGAATCACCCACCGGGCATGCCGGAGCCACCTCTCAGACTCGCCGGAAGCACGTGCCGGACACGCCGGAACCACCTATTGGACAGACCGGAACCACCTGACGGACCCATCTGAAACACCTGCTGAGCACGCCGGAACAACCTGCTCGACTCGCTGGAGCCACCTGCTGGCCACGCCAAAATCACCAGCCGGCTATGCCAGAACCACTTGCTGGACACTCCGGAATCACCTGCGGGGCATGCCGGAACCACCTCTCAGACGTGCCACTACCATGTGCCGGACACGCCGGAAACACCTACTGGACACAACGGAACCGCCTGTCGGACACGCCTGAACCACCTGCCGAGCATGCAGGAACCACCTGCTCGACTCGCAGGACCCACCTGCCGGACACGCAAAAATCACCTGCTGGCTATGCCAGAACCGCTTGCCGGACTTTCTGGAATCACCTGCTGGGAATGCTGGACCCACCTCTCAAATGTGCCAAAATCAAGTGACGGAGACGCCAAAAGCACCTGCCGAGCTAGCCGGAAGCACCTGCTCGAATCGTCGGAACCACCTGCCGGACCTGCCTGAACAACCTGCTGAGCATGCCGGAGCCACCTGCCGGACACGCCAAAATCACCTGCGGGCTGGGCCAGAACCACTTGGAGGACTCTCTGGGATCACCTGCCGGGCATGCCGGAACCACCTCTGAGACGTGCCAGAACCACGTGCTGGACAGGCCGGAACCACCTCCAGGACAGACCAGAACCACCTGCCGAACCAAACTGAATCACCTGCCGAGAACGCTGGAACCACCTGATCCACTGCCCGGAACCACCCGCCGGACACGTCAAAATCACCTGACGGACATGCCAAAATCTTACCTGCTGGACATGCCAAAATCACCAGCCGGCTATGCCAGAACGACTTGCCGGACACTCCGGAATCACCCACCGGGCATGCCGGAGCCACCTCTCAGACTCGCCGGAAGCACGTGCCGGACACGCCGGAACCACCTATTGGACAGACCGGAACCACCTGACGGACCCATCTGAAACACCTGCTGAGCACGCCGGAACAACCTGCTCGACTCGCTGGAGCCACCTGCTGGCCACGCCAAAATCACCAGCCGGCTATGCCAGAACCACTTGCTGGACACTCCGGAATCACCTGCGGGGCATGCCGGAACCACCTCTCAGACGTGCCACTACCATGTGCCGGACACGCCGGAAACACCTACTGGACACAACGGAACCGCCTGTCGGACACGCCTGAACCACCTGCCGAGCATGCAGGAACCACCTGCTCGACTCGCAGGACCCACCTGCCGGACACGCAAAAATCACCTGCTGGCTATGCCAGAACCGCTTGCCGGACTTTCTGGAATCACCTGCTGGGAATGCTGGACCCACCTCTCAAATGTGCCAAAATCAAGTGACGGAGACGCCAAAAGCACCTGCCGAGCTAGCCGGAAGCACCTGCTCGAATCGTCGGAACCACCTGCCGGACCTGCCTGAACAACCTGCTGAGCATGCCGGAGCCACCTGCCGGACACGCCAAAATCACCTGCGGGCTGGGCCAGAACCACTTGGAGGACTCTCTGGGATCACCTGCCGGGCATGCCGGAACCACCTCTCAGACGTGCCAGAACCACGTGCTGGACAGGCCGGAACCACCTCCAGGACAGACCAGAACCACCTGCCGAACCAAACTGAATCACCTGCCGAGAACGCTGGAACCACCTGATCCACTGCCCGGAACCACCCGCCGGACACGTCAAAATCACCTGACGGACATGCCAAAATCTTACCTGCTGGACATGCCAAAATCACCAGCCGGCTATGCCAGAACGACTTGCCGGACACTCCGGAATCACCCACCGGGCATGCCGGAGCCACCTCTCAGACTCGCCGGAAGCACGTGCCGGACACGCCGGAACCACCTATTGGACAGACCGGAACCACCTGACGGACCCATCTGTAACACCTGCTGAGCACGCCGGAACAACCTGCTCGACTCGCTGGAGCCACCTGCTGGCCACGCCAAAATCACCAGCCGGCTATGCCAGAACCACTTGCTGGACACTCCGGAATCACCTGCGGGGCATGCCGGAACCACCTCTCAGACGTGCCACTACCATGTGCCGGACACGCCGGAAACACCTACTGGACACAACGGAACCGCCTGTCGGACACGCCTGAACCACCTGCCGAGCATGCAGGAACCACCTGCTCGACTCGCAGGACCCACCTGCCGGACACGCAAAAATCACCTGCTGGCTATGCCAGAACCGCTTGCCGGACTTTCTGGAATCACCTGCTGGGAATGCTGGACCCACCTCTCAAATGTGCCAAAATCAAGTGACGGAGACGCCAAAAGCACCTGCCGAGCTAGCCGGAAGCACCTGTTCGAATCGTCGGAACCACCTGCCGGACCTGCCTGAACAACCTGCTGAGCATGCCGGAGCCACCTGCCGGACACGCCAAAATCACCTGCGGGCTGGGCCAGAACCACTTGGAGGACTCTCTGGGATCACCTGCCGGGCATGCCGGAACCACCTCTGAGACGTGCCAGAACCACGTGCTGAACAGGCCGGAACCACCTCCAGGACAGACCAGAACCACCTGCCGAACCAAACTGAATCACCTGCCGAGAACGCTGGAACCACCTGATCCACTGCCCGGAACCACCCGCCGGACACGTCAAAATCACCTGACGGACATGCCAAAATCTTACCTGCTGGACATGCCAAAATCACCAGCCGGCTATGCCAGAACGACTTGCCGGACACTCCGGAATCACCCACCGGGCATGCCGGAGCCACCTCTCAGACTCGCCGGAAGCACGTGCCGGACACGCCGGAACCACCTATTGGACAGACCGGAACCACCTGACGGACCCATCTGAAACACCTGCTGAGCACGCCAGAACAACCTGCTCGACTCGCTGGAGCCACCTGCTGGCCACGCCAAAATCACCAGCCGGCTATGCCAGAACCACTTGCTGGACACTCCGGAATCACCTGCGGGGCATGCCGGAACCACCTCTCAGACGTGCCACTACCATGTGCCGGACACGCCGGAAACACCTACTGGACACAACGGAACCGCCTGTCGGACACGCCTGAACCACCTGCCGAGCATGCAGGAACCACCTGCTCGACTCGCAGGACCCACCTGCCGGACACGCAAAAATCACCTGCTGGCTATGCCAGAACCGCTTGCCGGACTTTCTGGAATCACCTGCTGGGAATGCTGGACCCACCTCTCAAATGTGCCAAAATCAAGTGACGGAGACGCCAAAAGCACCTGCCGAGCTAGCCGGAAGCACCTGCTCGAATCGTCGGAACCACCTGCCGGACCTGCCTGAACAACCTGCTGAGCATGCCGGAGCCACCTGCCGGACACGCCAAAATCACCTGCGGGCTGGGCCAGAACCACTTGGAGGACTCTCTGGGATCACCTGCCGGGCATGCCGGAACCACCTCTCAGACGTGCCAGAACCACGTGCTGGACAGGCCGGAACCACCTCCAGGACAGACCAGAACCACCTGCCGAACCAAACTGAATCACCTGCCGAGAACGCTGGAACCACCTGATCCACTGCCCGGAACCACCCGCCGGACACGTCAAAATCACCTGACGGACATGCCAAAATCTTACCTGCTGGACATGCCAAAATCACCAGCCGGCTATGCCAGAACGACTTGCCGGACACTCCGGAATCACCCACCGGGCATGCCGGAGCCACCTCTCAGACTCGCCGGAAGCACGTGCCGGACACGCCGGAACCACCTATTGGACAGACCGGAACCACCTGACGGACCCATCTGTAACACCTGCTGAGCACGCCGGAACAACCTGCTCGACTCGCTGGAGCCACCTGCTGGCCACGCCAAAATCACCAGCCGGCTATGCCAGAACCACTTGCTGGACACTCCGGAATCACCTGCGGGGCATGCCGGAACCACCTCTCAGACGTGCCACTACCATGTGCCGGACACGCCGGAAACACCTACTGGACACAACGGAACCGCCTGTCGGACACGCCTGAACCACCTGCCGAGCATGCAGGAACCACCTGCTCGACTCGCAGGACCCACCTGCCGGACACGCAAAAATCACCTGCTGGCTATGCCAGAACCGCTTGCCGGACTTTCTGGAATCACCTGCTGGGAATGCTGGACCCACCTCTCAAATGTGCCAAAATCAAGTGACGGAGACGCCAAAAGCACCTGCCGAGCTAGCCGGAAGCACCTGTTCGAATCGTCGGAACCACCTGCCGGACCTGCCTGAACAACCTGCTGAGCATGCCGGAGCCACCTGCCGGACACGCCAAAATCACCTGCGGGCTGGGCCAGAACCACTTGGAGGACTCTCTGGGATCACCTGCCGGGCATGCCGGAACCACCTCTGAGACGTGCCAGAACCACGTGCTGGACAGGCCGGAACCACCTCCAGGACAGACCAGAACCACCTGCCGAACCAAACTGAATCACCTGCCGAGAACGCTGGAACCACCTGATCCACTGCCCGGAACCACCCGCCGGACACGTCAAAATCACCTGACGGACATGCCAAAATCTTACCTGCTGGACATGCCAAAATCACCAGCCGGCTATGCCAGAACGACTTGCCGGACACTCCGGAATCACCCACCGGGCATGCCGGAGCCACCTCTCAGACTCGCCGGAAGCACGTGCCGGACACGCCGGAACCACCTATTGGACAGACCGGAACCACCTGACGGACCCATCTGAAACACCTGCTGAGCACGCCGGAACAACCTGCTCGACTCGCTGGAGCCACCTGCTGGCCACGCCAAAATCACCAGCCGGCTATGCCAGAACCACTTGCTGGACACTCCGGAATCACCTGCGGGGCATGCCGGAACCACCTCTCAGACGTGCCACTACCATGTGCCGGACACGCCGGAAACACCTACTGGACACAACGGAACCGCCTGTCGGACACGCCTGAACCACCTGCCGAGCATGCAGGAACCACCTGCTCGACTCGCAGGACCCACCTGCCGGACACGCAAAAATCACCTGCTGGCTATGCCAGAACCGCTTGCCGGACTTTCTGGAATCACCTGCTGGGAATGCTGGACCCACCTCTCAAATGTGCCAAAATCAAGTGACGGAGACGCCAAAAGCACCTGCCGAGCTAGCCGGAAGCACCTGCTCGAATCGTCGGAACCACCTGCCGGACCTGCCTGAACAACCTGCTGAGCATGCCGGAGCCACCTGCCGGACACGCCAAAATCACCTGCGGGCTGGGCCAGAACCACTTGGAGGACTCTCTGGGATCACCTGCCGGGCATGCCGGAACCACCTCTGAGACGTGCCAGAACCACGTGCTGGACAGGCCGGAACCACCTCCAGGACAGACCAGAACCACCTGCCGAACCAAACTGAATCACCTGCCGAGAACGCTGGAACCACCTGATCCACTGCCCGGAACCACCCGCCGGACACGTCAAAATCACCTGACGGACATGCCAAAATCTTACCTGCTGGACATGCCAAAATCACCAGCCGGCTATGCCAGAACGACTTGCCGGACACTCCGGAATCACCCACCGGGCATGCCGGAGCCACCTCTCAGACTCGCCGGAAGCACGTGCCGGACACGCCGGAACCACCTATTGGACAGACCGGAACCACCTGACGGACCCATCTGAAACACCTGCTGAGCACGCCGGAACAACCTGCTCGACTCGCTGGAGCCACCTGCTGGCCACGCCAAAATCACCAGCCGGCTATGCCAGAACCACTTGCTGGACACTCCGGAATCACCTGCGGGGCATGCCGGAACCACCTCTCAGACGTGCCACTACCATGTGCCGGACACGCCGGAAACACCTACTGGACACAACGGAACCGCCTGTCGGACACGCCTGAACCACCTGCCGAGCATGCAGGAACCACCTGCTCGACTCGCAGGACCCACCTGCCGGACACGCAAAAATCACCTGCTGGCTATGCCAGAACCGCTTGCCGGACTTTCTGGAATCACCTGCTGGGAATGCTGGACCCACCTCTCAAATGTGCCAAAATCAAGTGACGGAGACGCCAAAAGCACCTGCCGAGCTAGCCGGAAGCACCTGCTCGAATCGTCGGAACCACCTGCCGGACCTGCCTGAACAACCTGCTGAGCATGCCGGAGCCACCTGCCGGACACGCCAAAATCACCTGCGGGCTGGGCCAGAACCACTTGGAGGACTCTCTGGGATCACCTGCCGGGCATGCCGGAACCACCTCTCAGACGTGCCAGAACCACGTGCTGGACAGGCCGGAACCACCTCCAGGACAGACCAGAACCACCTGCCGAACCAAACTGAATCACCTGCCGAGAACGCTGGAACCACCTGATCCACTGCCCGGAACCACCCGCCGGACACGTCAAAATCACCTGACGGACATGCCAAAATCTTACCTGCTGGACATGCCAAAATCACCAGCCGGCTATGCCAGAACGACTTGCCGGACACTCCGGAATCACCCACCGGGCATGCCGGAGCCACCTCTCAGACTCGCCGGAAGCACGTGCCGGACACGCCGGAACCACCTATTGGACAGACCGGAACCACCTGACGGACCCATCTGTAACACCTGCTGAGCACGCCGGAACAACCTGCTCGACTCGCTGGAGCCACCTGCTGGCCACGCCAAAATCACCAGCCGGCTATGCCAGAACCACTTGCTGGACACTCCGGAATCACCTGCGGGGCATGCCGGAACCACCTCTCAGACGTGCCACTACCATGTGCCGGACACGCCGGAAACACCTACTGGACACAACGGAACCGCCTGTCGGACACGCCTGAACCACCTGCCGAGCATGCAGGAACCACCTGCTCGACTCGCAGGACCCACCTGCCGGACACGCAAAAATCACCTGCTGGCTATGCCAGAACCGCTTGCCGGACTTTCTGGAATCACCTGCTGGGAATGCTGGACCCACCTCTCAAATGTGCCAAAATCAAGTGACGGAGACGCCAAAAGCACCTGCCGAGCTAGCCGGAAGCACCTGCTCGAATCGTCGGAACCACCTGCCGGACCTGCCTGAACAACCTGCTGAGCATGCCGGAGCCACCTGCCGGACACGCCAAAATCACCTGCGGGCTGGGCCAGAACCACTTGGAGGACTCTCTGGGATCACCTGCCGGGCATGCCGGAACCACCTCTGAGACGTGCCAGAACCACGTGCTGGACAGGCCGGAACCACCTCCAGGACAGACCAGAACCACCTGCCGAACCAAACTGAATCACCTGCCGAGAACGCTGGAACCACCTGATCCACTGCCCGGAACCACCCGCCGGACACGTCAAAATCACCTGACGGACATGCCAAAATCTTACCTGCTGGACATGCCAAAATCACCAGCCGGCTATGCCAGAACGACTTGCCGGACACTCCGGAATCACCCACCGGGCATGCCGGAGCCACCTCTCAGACTCGCCGGAAGCACGTGCCGGACACGCCGGAACCACCTATTGGACAGACCGGAACCACCTGACGGACCCATCTGAAACACCTGCTGAGCACGCCGGAACAACCTGCTCGACTCGCTGGAGCCACCTGCTGGCCACGCCAAAATCACCAGCCGGCTATGCCAGAACCACTTGCTGGACACTCCGGAATCACCTGCGGGGCATGCCGGAACCACCTCTCAGACGTGCCACTACCATGTGCCGGACACGCCGGAAACACCTACTGGACACAACGGAACCGCCTGTCGGACACGCCTGAACCACCTGCCGAGCATGCAGGAACCACCTGCTCGACTCGCAGGACCCACCTGCCGGACACGCAAAAATCACCTGCTGGCTATGCCAGAACCGCTTGCCGGACTTTCTGGAATCACCTGCTGGGAATGCTGGACCCACCTCTCAAATGTGCCAAAATCAAGTGACGGAGACGCCAAAAGCACCTGCCGAGCTAGCCGGAAGCACCTGCTCGAATCGTCGGAACCACCTGCCGGACCTGCCTGAACAACCTGCTGAGCATGCCGGAGCCACCTGCCGGACACGCCAAAATCACCTGCGGGCTGGGCCAGAACCACTTGGAGGACTCTCTGGGATCACCTGCCGGGCATGCCGGAACCACCTCTGAGACGTGCCAGAACCACGTGCTGGACAGGCCGGAACCACCTCCAGGACAGACCAGAACCACCTGCCGAACCAAACTGAATCACCTGCCGAGAACGCTGGAACCACCTGATCCACTGCCCGGAACCACCCGCCGGACACGTCAAAATCACCTGACGGACATGCCAAAATCTTACCTGCTGGACATGCCAAAATCACCAGCCGGCTATGCCAGAACGACTTGCCGGACACTCCGGAATCACCCACCGGGCATGCCGGAGCCACCTCTCAGACTCGCCGGAAGCACGTGCCGGACACGCCGGAACCACCTATTGGACAGACCGGAACCACCTGACGGACCCATCTGAAACACCTGCTGAGCACGCCGGAACAACCTGCTCGACTCGCTGGAGCCACCTGCTGGCCACGCCAAAATCACCAGCCGGCTATGCCAGAACCACTTGCTGGACACTCCGGAATCACCTGCGGGGCATGCCGGAACCACCTCTCAGACGTGCCACTACCATGTGCCGGACACGCCGGAAACACCTACTGGACACAACGGAACCGCCTGTCGGACACGCCTGAACCACCTGCCGAGCATGCAGGAACCACCTGCTCGACTCGCAGGACCCACCTGCCGGACACGCAAAAATCACCTGCTGGCTATGCCAGAACCGCTTGCCGGACTTTCTGGAATCACCTGCTGGGAATGCTGGACCCACCTCTCAAATGTGCCAAAATCAAGTGACGGAGACGCCAAAAGCACCTGCCGAGCTAGCCGGAAGCACCTGCTCGAATCGTCGGAACCACCTGCCGGACCTGCCTGAACAACCTGCTGAGCATGCCGGAGCCACCTGCCGGACACGCCAAAATCACCTGCGGGCTGGGCCAGAACCACTTGGAGGACTCTCTGGGATCACCTGCCGGGCATGCCGGAACCACCTCTGAGACGTGCCAGAACCACGTGCTGGACAGGCCGGAACCACCTCCAGGACAGACCAGAACCACCTGCCGAACCAAACTGAATCACCTGCCGAGAACGCTGGAACCACCTGATCCACTGCCCGGAACCACCCGCCGGACACGTCAAAATCACCTGACGGACATGCCAAAATCTTACCTGCTGGACATGCCAAAATCACCAGCCGGCTATGCCAGAACGACTTGCCGGACACTCCGGAATCACCCACCGGGCATGCCGGAGCCACCTCTCAGACTCGCCGGAAGCACGTGCCGGACACGCCGGAACCACCTATTGGACAGACCGGAACCACCTGACGGACCCATCTGAAACACCTGCTGAGCACGCCGGAACAACCTGCTCGACTCGCTGGAGCCACCTGCTGGCCACGCCAAAATCACCAGCCGGCTATGCCAGAACCACTTGCTGGACACTCCGGAATCACCTGCGGGGCATGCCGGAACCACCTCTCAGACGTGCCACTACCATGTGCCGGACACGCCGGAAACACCTACTGGACACAACGGAACCGCCTGTCGGACACGCCTGAACCACCTGCCGAGCATGCAGGAACCACCTGCTCGACTCGCAGGACCCACCTGCCGGACACGCAAAAATCACCTGCTGGCTATGCCAGAACCGCTTGCCGGACTTTCTGGAATCACCTGCTGGGAATGCTGGACCCACCTCTCAAATGTGCCAAAATCAAGTGACGGAGACGCCAAAAGCACCTGCCGAGCTAGCCGGAAGCACCTGCTCGAATCGTCGGAACCACCTGCCGGACCTGCCTGAACAACCTGCTGAGCATGCCGGAGCCACCTGCCGGACACGCCAAAATCACCTGCGGGCTGGGCCAGAACCACTTGGAGGACTCTCTGGGATCACCTGCCGGGCATGCCGGAACCACCTCTGAGACGTGCCAGAACCACGTGCTGGACAGGCCGGAACCACCTCCAGGACAGACCAGAACCACCTGCCGAACCAAACTGAATCACCTGCCGAGAACGCTGGAACCACCTGATCCACTGCCCGGAACCACCCGCCGGACACGTCAAAATCACCTGACGGACATGCCAAAATCTTACCTGCTGGACATGCCAAAATCACCAGCCGGCTATGCCAGAACGACTTGCCGGACACTCCGGAATCACCCACCGGGCATGCCGGAGCCACCTCTCAGACTCGCCGGAAGCACGTGCCGGACACGCCGGAACCACCTATTGGACAGACCGGAACCACCTGACGGACCCATCTGAAACACCTGCTGAGCACGCCGGAACAACCTGCTCGACTCGCTGGAGCCACCTGCTGGCCACGCCAAAATCACCAGCCGGCTATGCCAGAACCACTTGCTGGACACTCCGGAATCACCTGCGGGGCATGCCGGAACCACCTCTCAGACGTGCCACTACCATGTGCCGGACACGCCGGAAACACCTACTGGACACAACGGAACTGCCTGTCGGACACGCCTGAACCACCTGCCGAGCATGCAGGAACCACCTGCTCGACTCGCAGGACCCACCTGCCAGACACGCAAAAATCACCTGCTGGCTATGCCAGAACCGCTTGCCGGACTTTCTGGAATCACCTGCTGGGAATGCTGGACCCACCTCTCAAATGTGCCAAAATCAAGTGACGGAGACGCCAAAAGCACCTGCCGAGCTAGCCGGAAGCACCTGCTCGAATCGTCGGAACCACCTGCCGGACCTGCCTGAACAACCTGCTGAGCATGCCGGAGCCACCTGCCGGACACGCCAAAATCACCTGCGGGCTGGGCCAGAACCACTTGGAGGACTCTCTGGGATCACCTGCCGGGCATGCCGGAACCACCTCTGAGACGTGCCAGAACCACGTGCTGGACAGGCCGGAACCACCTCCAGGACAGACCAGAACCACCTGCCGAACCAAACTGAATCACCTGCCGAGAACGCTGGAACCACCTGATCCACTGCCCGGAACCACCCGCCGGACACGTCAAAATCACCTGACGGACATGCCAAAATCTTACCTGCTGGACATGCCAAAATCACCAGCCGGCTATGCCAGAACGACTTGCCGGACACTCCGGAATCACCCACCGGGCATGCCGGAGCCACCTCTCAGACTCGCCGGAAGCACGTGCCGGACACGCCGGAACCACCTATTGGACAGACCGGAACCACCTGACGGACCCATCTGAAACACCTGCTGAGCACGCCGGAACAACCTGCTCGACTCGCTGGAGCCACCTGCTGGCCACGCCAAAATCACCAGCCGGCTATGCCAGAACCACTTGCTGGACACTCCGGAATCACCTGCGGGGCATGCCGGAACCACCTCTCAGACGTGCCACTACCATGTGCCGGACACGCCGGAAACACCTACTGGACACAACGGAACCGCCTGTCGGACACGCCTGAACCACCTGCCGAGCATGCAGGAACCACCTGCTCGACTCGCAGGACCCACCTGCCGGACACGCAAAAATCACCTGCTGGCTATGCCAGAACCGCTTGCCGGACTTTCTGGAATCACCTGCTGGGAATGCTGGACCCACCTCTCAAATGTGCCAAAATCAAGTGACGGAGACGCCAAAAGCACCTGCCGAGCTAGCCGGAAGCACCTGCTCAAATCGTCGGAACCACCTGCCGGACCTGCCTGAACAACCTGCTGAGCATGCCGGAGCCACCTGCCGGACACGCCAAAATCACCTGCGGGCTGGGCCAGAACCACTTGGAGGACTCTCTGGGATCACCTGCCGGGCATGCCGGAACCACCTCTGAGACGTGCCAGAACCACGTGCTGGACAGGCCGGAACCACCTCCAGGACAGACCAGAACCACCTGCCGAACCAAACTGAATCACCTGCCGAGAACGCTGGAACCACCTGATCCACTGCCCGGAACCACCCGCCGGACACGTCAAAATCACCTGACGGACATGCCAAAATCTTACCTGCTGGACATGCCAAAATCACCAGCCGGCTATGCCAGAACGACTTGCCGGACACTCCGGAATCACCCACCGGGCATGCCGGAGCCACCTCTCAGACTCGCCGGAAGCACGTGCCGGACACGCCGGAACCACCTATTGGACAGACCGGAACCACCTGACGGACCCATCTGAAACACCTGCTGAGCACGCCGGAACAACCTGCTCGACTCGCTGGAGCCACCTGCTGGCCACGCCAAAATCACCAGCCGGCTATGCCAGAACCACTTGCTGGACACTCCGGAATCACCTGCGGGGCATGCCGGAACCACCTCTCAGACGTGCCACTACCATGTGCCGGACACGCCGGAAACACCTACTGGACACAACGGAACCGCCTGTCGGACACGCCTGAACCACCTGCCGAGCATGCAGGAACCACCTGCTCGACTCGCAGGACCCACCTGCCGGACACGCAAAAATCACCTGCTGGCTATGCCAGAACCGCTTGCCGGACTTTCTGGAATCACCTGCTGGGAATGCTGGACCCACCTCTCAAATGTGCCAAAATCAAGTGACGGAGACGCCAAAAGCACCTGCCGAGCTAGCCGGAAGCACCTGCTCGAATCGTCGGAACCACCTGCCGGACCTGCCTGAACAACCTGCTGAGCATGCCGGAGCCACCTGCCGGACACGCCAAAATCACCTGCGGGCTGGGCCAGAACCACTTGGAGGACTCTCTGGGATCACCTGCCGGGCATGCCGGAACCACCTCTGAGACGTGCCAGAACCACGTGCTGGACAGGCCGGAACCACCTCCAGGACAGACCAGAACCACCTGCCGAACCAAACTGAATCACCTGCCGAGAACGCTGGAACCACCTGATCCACTGCCCGGAACCACCCGCCGGACACGTCAAAATCACCTGACGGACATGCCAAAATCTTACCTGCTGGACATGCCAAAATCACCAGCCGGCTATGCCAGAACGACTTGCCGGACACTCCGGAATCACCCACCGGGCATGCCGGAGCCACCTCTCAGACTCGCCGGAAGCACGTGCCGGACACGCCGGAACCACCTATTGGACAGACCGGAACCACCTGACGGACCCATCTGAAACACCTGCTGAGCACGCCGGAACAACCTGCTCGACTCGCTGGAGCCACCTGCTGGCCACGCCAAAATCACCAGCCGGCTATGCCAGAACCACTTGCTGGACACTCCGGAATCACCTGCGGGGCATGCCGGAACCACCTCTCAGACGTGCCACTACCATGTGCCGGACACGCCGGAAACACCTACTGGACACAACGGAACCGCCTGTCGGACACGCCTGAACCACCTGCCGAGCATGCAGGAACCACCTGCTCGACTCGCAGGACCCACCTGCCGGACACGCAAAAATCACCTGCTGGCTATGCCAGAACCGCTTGCCGGACTTTCTGGAATCACCTGCTGGGAATGCTGGACCCACCTCTCAAATGTGCCAAAATCAAGTGACGGAGACGCCAAAAGCACCTGCCGAGCTAGCCGGAAGCACCTGCTCGAATCGTCGGAACCACCTGCCGGACCTGCCTGAACAACCTGCTGAGCATGCCGGAGCCACCTGCCGGACACGCCAAAATCACCTGCGGGCTGGGCCAGAACCACTTGGAGGACTCTCTGGGATCACCTGCCGGGCATGCCGGAACCACCTCTGAGACGTGCCAGAACCACGTGCTGGACAGGCCGGAACCACCTCCAGGACAGACCAGAACCACCTGCCGAACCAAACTGAATCACCTGCCGAGAACGCTGGAACCACCTGATCCACTGCCCGGAACCACCCGCCGGACACGTCAAAATCACCTGACGGACATGCCAAAATCTTACCTGCTGGACATGCCAAAATCACCAGCCGGCTATGCCAGAACGACTTGCCGGACACTCCGGAATCACCCACCGGGCATGCCGGAGCCACCTCTCAGACTCGCCGGAAGCACGTGCCGGACACGCCGGAACCACCTATTGGACAGACCGGAACCACCTGACGGACCCATCTGAAACACCTGCTGAGCACGCCGGAACAACCTGCTCGACTCGCTGGAGCCACCTGCTGGCCACGCCAAAATCACCAGCCGGCTATGCCAGAACCACTTGCTGGACACTCCGGAATCACCTGCGGGGCATGCCGGAACCACCTCTCAGACGTGCCACTACCATGTGCCGGACACGCCGGAAACACCTACTGGACACAACGGAACCGCCTGTCGGACACGCCTGAACCACCTGCCGAGCATGCAGGAACCACCTGCTCGACTCGCAGGACCCACCTGCCGGACACGCAAAAATCACCTGCTGGCTATGCCAGAACCGCTTGCCGGACTTTCTGGAATCACCTGCTGGGAATGCTGGACCCACCTCTCAAATGTGCCAAAATCAAGTGACGGAGACGCCAAAAGCACCTGCCGAGCTAGCCGGAAGCACCTGCTCGAATCGTCGGAACCACCTGCCGGACCTGCCTGAACAACCTGCTGAGCATGCCGGAGCCACCTGCCGGACACGCCAAAGTCACCTGCGGGCTGGGCCAGAACCACTTGGAGGACTCTCTGGGATCACCTGCCGGGCATGCCGGAACCACCTCTGAGACGTGCCAGAACCACGTGCTGGACAGGCCGGAACCACCTCCAGGACAGACCAGAACCACCTGCCGAACCAAACTGAATCACCTGCCGAGAACGCTGGAACCACCTGATCCACTGCCCGGAACCACCCGCCGGACACGTCAAAATCACCTGACGGACATGCCAAAATCTTACCTGCTGGACATGCCAAAATCACCAGCCGGCTATGCCAGAACGACTTGCCGGACACTCCGGAATCACCCACCGGGCATGCCGGAGCCACCTCTCAGACTCGCCGGAAGCACGTGCCGGACACGCCGGAACCACCTATTGGACAGACCGGAACCACCTGACGGACCCATCTGAAACACCTGCTGAGCACGCCGGAACAACCTGCTCGACTCGCTGGAGCCACCTGCTGGCCACGCCAAAATCACCAGCCGGCTATGCCAGAACCACTTGCTGGACACTCCGGAATCACCTGCGGGGCATGCCGGAACCACCTCTCAGACGTGCCTCTACCATGTGCCGGACACGCCGGAAACACCTACTGGACACAACGGAACCGCCTGTCGGACACGCCTGAACCACCTGCCGAGCATGCAGGAACCACCTGCTCGACTCGCAGGACCCACCTGCCGGACACGCAAAAATCACCTGCTGGCTATGCCAGAACCGCTTGCCGGACTTTCTGGAATCACCTGCTGGGAATGCTGGACCCACCTCTCAAATGTGCCAAAATCAAGTGACGGAGACGCCAAAAGCACCTGCCGAGCTAGCCGGAAGCACCTGCTCGAATCGTCGGAACCACCTGCCGGACCTGCCTGAACAACCTGCTGAGCATGCCGGAGCCACCTGCCGGACACGCCAAAATCACCTGCGGGCTGGGCCAGAACCACTTGGAGGACTCTCTGGGATCACCTGCCGGGCATGCCGGAACCACCTCTCAGACGTGCCAGAACCACGTGCTGGACAGGCCGGAACCACCTCCAGGACAGACCAGAACCACCTGCCGAACCAAACTGAATCACCTGCCGAGAACGCTGGAACCACCTGATCCACTGCCCGGAACCACCCGCCGGACACGTCAAAATCACCTGACGGACATGCCAAAATCTTACCTGCTGGACATGCCAAAATCACCAGCCGGCTATGCCAGAACGACTTGCCGGACACTCCGGAATCACCCACCGGGCATGCCGGAGCCACCTCTCAGACTCGCCGGAAGCACGTGCCGGACACGCCGGAACCACCTATTGGACAGACCGGAACCACCTGACGGACCCATCTGAAACACCTGCTGAGCACGCCGGAACAACCTGCTCGACTCGCTGGAGCCACCTGCTGGCCACGCCAAAATCACCAGCCGGCTATGCCAGAACCACTTGCTGGACACTCCGGAATCACCTGCGGGGCATGCCGGAACCACCTCTCAGACGTGCCACTACCATGTGCCGGACACGCCGGAAACACCTACTGGACACAACGGAACCGCCTGTCGGACACGCCTGAACCACCTGCCGAGCATGCAGGAACCACCTGCTCGACTCGCAGGACCCACCTGCCGGACACGCAAAAATCACCTGCTGGCTATGCCAGAACCGCTTGCCGGACTTTCTGGAATCACCTGCTGGGAATGCTGGACCCACCTCTCAAATGTGCCAAAATCAAGTGACGGAGACGCCAAAAGCACCTGCCGAGCTAGCCGGAAGCACCTGCTCGAATCGTCGGAACCACCTGCCGGACCTGCCTGAACAACCTGCTGAGCATGCCGGAGCCACCTGCCGGACACGCCAAAATCACCTGCGGGCTGGGCCAGAACCACTTGGAGGACTCTCTGGGATCACCTGCCGGGCATGCCGGAACCACCTCTCAGACGTGCCAGAACCACGTGCTGGACAGGCCGGAACCACCTCCAGGACAGACCAGAACCACCTGCCGAACCAAACTGAATCACCTGCCGAGAACGCTGGAACCACCTGATCCACTGCCCGGAACCACCCGCCGGACACGTCAAAATCACCTGACGGACATGCCAAAATCTTACCTGCTGGACATGCCAAAATCACCAGCCGGCTATGCCAGAACGACTTGCCGGACACTCCGGAATCACCCACCGGGCATGCCGGAGCCACCTCTCAGACTCGCCGGAAGCACGTGCCGGACACGCCGGAACCACCTATTGGACAGACCGGAACCACCTGACGGACCCATCTGAAACACCTGCTGAGCACGCCGGAACAACCTGCTCGACTCGCTGGAGCCACCTGCTGGCCACGCCAAAATCACCAGCCGGCTATGCCAGAACCACTTGCTGGACACTCCGGAATCACCTGCGGGGCATGCCGGAACCACCTCTCAGACGTGCCACTACCATGTGCCGGACACGCCGGAAACACCTACTGGACACAACGGAACCGCCTGTCGGACACGCCTGAACCACCTGCCGAGCATGCAGGAACCACCTGCTCGACTCGCAGGACCCACCTGCCGGACACGCAAAAATCACCTGCTGGCTATGCCAGAACCGCTTGCCGGACTTTCTGGAATCACCTGCTGGGAATGCTGGACCCACCTCTCAAATGTGCCAAAATCAAGTGACGGAGACGCCAAAAGCACCTGCCGAGCTAGCCGGAAGCACCTGCTCGAATCGTCGGAACCACCTGCCGGACCTGCCTGAACAACCTGCTGAGCATGCCGGAGCCACCTGCCGGACACGCCAAAATCACCTGCGGGCTGGGCCAGAACCACTTGGAGGACTCTCTGGGATCACCTGCCGGGCATGCCGGAACCACCTCTCAGACGTGCCAGAACCACGTGCTGGACAGGCCGGAACCACCTCCAGGACAGACCAGAACCACCTGCCGAACCAAACTGAATCACCTGCCGAGAACGCTGGAACCACCTGATCCACTGCCCGGAACCACCCGCCGGACACGTCAAAATCACCTGACGGACATGCCAAAATCTTACCTGCTGGACATGCCAAAATCACCAGCCGGCTATGCCAGAACGACTTGCCGGACACTCCGGAATCACCCACCGGGCATGCCGGAGCCACCTCTCAGACTCGCCGGAAGCACGTGCCGGACACGCCGGAACCACCTATTGGACAGACCGGAACCACCTGACGGACCCATCTGAAACACCTGCTGAGCACGCCGGAACAACCTGCTCGACTCGCTGGAGCCACCTGCTGGCCACGCCAAAATCACCAGCCGGCTATGCCAGAACCACTTGCTGGACACTCCGGAATCACCTGCGGGGCATGCCGGAACCACCTCTCAGACGTGCCACTACCATGTGCCGGACACGCCGGAAACACCTACTGGACACAACGGAACCGCCTGTCGGACACGCCTGAACCACCTGCCGAGCATGCAGGAACCACCTGCTCGACTCGCAGGACCCACCTGCCGGACACGCAAAAATCACCTGCTGGCTATGCCAGAACCGCTTGCCGGACTTTCTGGAATCACCTGCTGGGAATGCTGGACCCACCTCTCAAATGTGCCAAAATCAAGTGACGGAGACGCCAAAAGCACCTGCCGAGCTAGCCGGAAGCACCTGCTCGAATCGTCGGAACCACCTGCCGGACCTGCCTGAACAACCTGCTGAGCATGCCGGAGCCACCTGCCGGACACGCCAAAATCACCTGCGGGCTGGGCCAGAACCACTTGGAGGACTCTCTGGGATCACCTGCCGGGCATGCCGGAACCACCTCTCAGACGTGCCAGAACCACGTGCTGGACAGGCCGGAACCACCTCCAGGACAGACCAGAACCACCTGCCGAACCAAACTGAATCACCTGCCGAGAACGCTGGAACCACCTGATCCACTGCCCGGAACCACCCGCCGGACACGTCAAAATCACCTGACGGACATGCCAAAATCTTACCTGCTGGACATGCCAAAATCACCAGCCGGCTATGCCAGAACGACTTGCCGGACACTCCGGAATCACCCACCGGGCATGCCGGAGCCACCTCTCAGACTCGCCGGAAGCACGTGCCGGACACGCCGGAACCACCTATTGGACAGACCGGAACCACCTGACGGACCCATCTGAAACACCTGCTGAGCACGCCGGAACAACCTGCTCGACTCGCTGGAGCCACCTGCTGGCCACGCCAAAATCACCAGCCGGCTATGCCAGAACCACTTGCTGGACACTCCGGAATCACCTGCGGGGCATGCCGGAACCACCTCTCAGACGTGCCACTACCATGTGCCGGACACGCCGGAAACACCTACTGGACACAACGGAACCGCCTGTCGGACACGCCTGAACCACCTGCCGAGCATGCAGGAACCACCTGCTCGACTCGCAGGACCCACCTGCCGGACACGCAAAAATCACCTGCTGGCTATGCCAGAACCGCTTGCCGGACTTTCTGGAATCACCTGCTGGGAATGCTGGACCCACCTCTCAAATGTGCCAAAATCAAGTGACGGAGACGCCAAAAGCACCTGCCGAGCTAGCCGGAAGCACCTGCTCGAATCGTCGGAACCACCTGCCGGACCTGCCTGAACAACCTGCTGAGCATGCCGGAGCCACCTGCCGGACACGCCAAAATCACCTGCGGGCTGGGCCAGAACCACTTGGAGGACTCTCTGGGATCACCTGCCGGGCATGCCGGAACCACCTCTCAGACGTGCCAGAACCACGTGCTGGACAGGCCGGAACCACCTCCAGGACAGACCAGAACCACCTGCCGAACCAAACTGAATCACCTGCCGAGAACGCTGGAACCACCTGATCCACTGCCCGGAACCACCCGCCGGACACGTCAAAATCACCTGACGGACATGCCAAAATCTTACCTGCTGGACATGCCAAAATCACCAGCCGGCTATGCCAGAACGACTTGCCGGACACTCCGGAATCACCCACCGGGCATGCCGGAGCCACCTCTCAGACTCGCCGGAAGCACGTGCCGGACACGCCGGAACCACCTATTGGACAGACCGGAACCACCTGACGGACCCATCTGAAACACCTGCTGAGCACGCCGGAACAACCTGCTCGACTCGCTGGAGCCACCTGCTGGCCACGCCAAAATCACCAGCCGGCTATGCCAGAACCACTTGCTGGACACTCCGGAATCACCTGCGGGGCATGCCGGAACCACCTCTCAGACGTGCCACTACCATGTGCCGGACACGCCGGAAACACCTACTGGACACAACGGAACCGCCTGTCGGACACGCCTGAACCACCTGCCGAGCATGCAGGAACCACCTGCTCGACTCGCAGGACCCACCTGCCGGACACGCAAAAATCACCTGCTGGCTATGCCAGAACCGCTTGCCGGACTTTCTGGAATCACCTGCTGGGAATGCTGGACCCACCTCTCAAATGTGCCAAAATCAAGTGACGGAGACGCCAAAAGCACCTGCCGAGCTAGCCGGAAGCACCTGCTCGAATCGTCGGAACCACCTGCCGGACCTGCCTGAACAACCTGCTGAGCATGCCGGAGCCACCTGCCGGACACGCCAAAATCACCTGCGGGCTGGGCCAGAACCACTTGGAGGACTCTCTGGGATCACCTGCCGGGCATGCCGGAACCACCTCTGAGACGTGCCAGAACCACGTGCTGGACAGGCCGGAACCACCTCCAGGACAGACCAGAACCACCTGCCGAACCAAACTGAATCACCTGCCGAGAACGCTGGAACCACCTGATCCACTGCCCGGAACCACCCGCCGGACACGTCAAAATCACCTGACGGACATGCCAAAATCTTACCTGCTGGACATGCCAAAATCACCAGCCGGCTATGCCAGAACGACTTGCCGGACACTCCGGAATCACCCACCGGGCATGCCGGAGCCACCTCTCAGACTCGCCGGAAGCACGTGCCGGACACGCCGGAACCACCTATTGGACAGACCGGAACCACCTGACGGACCCATCTGAAACACCTGCTGAGCACACCGGAACAACCTGCTCGACTCGCTGGAGCCACCTGCTGGCCACGCCAAAATCACCAGCCGGCTATGCCAGAACCACTTGCTGGACACTCCGGAATCACCTGCGGGGCATGCCGGAACCACCTCTCAGACGTGCCACTACCATGTGCCGGACACGCCGGAAACACCTACTGGACACAACGGAACCGCCTGTCGGACACGCCTGAACCACCTGCCGAGCATGCAGGAACCACCTGCTCGACTCGCAGGACCCACCTGCCGGACACGCAAAAATCACCTGCTGGCTATGCCAGAACCGCTTGCCGGACTTTCTGGAATCACCTGCTGGGAATGCTGGACCCACCTCTCAAATGTGCCAAAATCAAGTGACGGAGACGCCAAAAGCACCTGCCGAGCTAGCCGGAAGCACCTGCTCGAATCGTCGGAACCACCTGCCGGACCTGCCTGAACAACCTGCTGAGCATGCCGGAGCCACCTGCCGGACACGCCAAAGTCACCTGCGGGCTGGGCCAGAACCACTTGGAGGACTCTCTGGGATCACCTGCCGGGCATGCCGGAACCACCTCTGAGACGTGCCAGAACCACGTGCTGGACAGGCCGGAACCACCTCCAGGACAGACCAGAACCACCTGCCGAACCAAACTGAATCACCTGCCGAGAACGCTGGAACCACCTGATCCACTGCCCGGAACCACCCGCCGGACACGTCAAAATCACCTGACGGACATGCCAAAATCTTACCTGCTGGACATGCCAAAATCACCAGCCGGCTATGCCAGAACGACTTGCCGGACACTCCGGAATCACCCACCGGGCATGCCGGAGCCACCTCTCAGACTCGCCGGAAGCACGTGCCGGACACGCCGGAACCACCTATTGGACAGACCGGAACCACCTGACGGACCCATCTGAAACACCTGCTGAGCACGCCGGAACAACCTGCTCGACTCGCTGGAGCCACCTGCTGGCCACGCCAAAATCACCAGCCGGCTATGCCAGAACCACTTGCTGGACACTCCGGAATCACCTGCGGGGCATGCCGGAACCACCTCTCAGACGTGCCACTACCATGTGCCGGACACGCCGGAAACACCTACTGGACACAACGGAACCGCCTGTCGGACACGCCTGAACCACCTGCCGAGCATGCAGGAACCACCTGCTCGACTCGCAGGACCCACCTGCCGGACACGCAAAAATCACCTGCTGGCTATGCCAGAACCGCTTGCCGGACTTTCTGGAATCACCTGCTGGGAATGCTGGACCCACCTCTCAAATGTGCCAAAATCAAGTGACGGAGACGCCAAAAGCACCTGCCGAGCTAGCCGGAAGCACCTGCTCGAATCGTCGGAACCACCTGCCGGACCTGCCTGAACAACCTGCTGAGCATGCCGGAGCCACCTGCCGGACACGCCAAAATCACCTGCGGGCTGGGCCAGAACCACTTGGAGGACTCTCTGGGATCACCTGCCGGGCATGCCGGAACCACCTCTCAGACGTGCCAGAACCACGTGCTGGACAGGCCGGAACCACCTCCAGGACAGACCAGAACCACCTGCCGAACCAAACTGAATCACCTGCCGAGAACGCTGGAACCACCTGATCCACTGCCCGGAACCACCCGCCGGACACGTCAAAATCACCTGACGGACATGCCAAAATCTTACCTGCTGGACATGCCAAAATCACCAGCCGGCTATGCCAGAACGACTTGCCGGACACTCCGGAATCACCCACCGGGCATGCCGGAGCCACCTCTCAGACTCGCCGGAAGCACGTGCCGGACACGCCGGAACCACCTATTGGACAGACCGGAACCACCTGACGGACCCATCTGAAACACCTGCTGAGCACGCCGGAACAACCTGCTCGACTCGCTGGAGCCACCTGCTGGCCACGCCAAAATCACCAGCCGGCTATGCCAGAACCACTTGCTGGACACTCCGGAATCACCTGCGGGGCATGCCGGAACCACCTCTCAGACGTGCCACTACCATGTGCCGGACACGCCGGAAACACCTACTGGACACAACGGAACCGCCTGTCGGACACGCCTGAACCACCTGCCGAGCATGCAGGAACCACCTGCTCGACTCGCAGGACCCACCTGCCGGACACGCAAAAATCACCTGCTGGCTATGCCAGAACCGCTTGCCGGACTTTCTGGAATCACCTGCTGGGAATGCTGGACCCACCTCTCAAATGTGCCAAAATCAAGTGACGGAGACGCCAAAAGCACCTGCCGAGCTAGCCGGAAGCACCTGCTCGAATCGTCGGAACCACCTGCCGGACCTGCCTGAACAACCTGCTGAGCATGCCGGAGCCACCTGCCGGACACGCCAAAATCACCTGCGGGCTGGGCCAGAACCACTTGGAGGACTCTCTGGGATCACCTGCCGGGCATGCCGGAACCACCTCTCAGACGTGCCAGAACCACGTGCTGGACAGGCCGGAACCACCTCCAGGACAGACCAGAACCACCTGCCGAACCAAACTGAATCACCTGCCGAGAACGCTGGAACCACCTGATCCACTGCCCGGAACCACCCGCCGGACACGTCAAAATCACCTGACGGACATGCCAAAATCTTACCTGCTGGACATGCCAAAATCACCAGCCGGCTATGCCAGAACGACTTGCCGGACACTCCGGAATCACCCACCGGGCATGCCGGAGCCACCTCTCAGACTCGCCGGAAGCACGTGCCGGACACGCCGGAACCACCTATTGGACAGACCGGAACCACCTGACGGACCCATCTGAAACACCTGCTGAGCACGCCGGAACAACCTGCTCGACTCGCTGGAGCCACCTGCTGGCCACGCCAAAATCACCAGCCGGCTATGCCAGAACCACTTGCTGGACACTCCGGAATCACCTGCGGGGCATGCCGGAACCACCTCTCAGACGTGCCACTACCATGTGCCGGACACGCCGGAAACACCTACTGGACACAACGGAACCGCCTGTCGGACACGCCTGAACCACCTGCCGAGCATGCAGGAACCACCTGCTCGACTCGCAGGACCCACCTGCCGGACACGCAAAAATCACCTGCTGGCTATGCCAGAACCGCTTGCCGGACTTTCTGGAATCACCTGCTGGGAATGCTGGACCCACCTCTCAAATGTGCCAAAATCAAGTGACGGAGACGCCAAAAGCACCTGCCGAGCTAGCCGGAAGCACCTGCTCGAATCGTCGGAACCACCTGCCGGACCTGCCTGAACAACCTGCTGAGCATGCCGGAGCCACCTGCCGGACACGCCAAAATCACCTGCGGGCTGGGCCAGAACCACTTGGAGGACTCTCTGGGATCACCTGCCGGGCATGCCGGAACCACCTCTCAGACGTGCCAGAACCACGTGCTGGACAGGCCGGAACCACCTCCAGGACAGACCAGAACCACCTGCCGAACCAAACTGAATCACCTGCCGAGAACGCTGGAACCACCTGATCCACTGCCCGGAACCACCCGCCGGACACGTCAAAATCACCTGACGGACATGCCAAAATCTTACCTGCTGGACATGCCAAAATCACCAGCCGGCTATGCCAGAACGACTTGCCGGACACTCCGGAATCACCCACCGGGCATGCCGGAGCCACCTCTCAGACTCGCCGGAAGCACGTGCCGGACACGCCGGAACCACCTATTGGACAGACCGGAACCACCTGACGGACCCATCTGAAACACCTGCTGAGCACGCCGGAACAACCTGCTCGACTCGCTGGAGCCACCTGCTGGCCACGCCAAAATCACCAGCCGGCTATGCCAGAACCACTTGCTGGACACTCCGGAATCACCTGCGGGGCATGCCGGAACCACCTCTCAGACGTGCCACTACCATGTGCCGGACACGCCGGAAACACCTACTGGACACAACGGAACCGCCTGTCGGACACGCCTGAACCACCTGCCGAGCATGCAGGAACCACCTGCTCGACTCGCAGGACCCACCTGCCGGACACGCAAAAATCACCTGCTGGCTATGCCAGAACCGCTTGCCGGACTTTCTGGAATCACCTGCTGGGAATGCTGGACCCACCTCTCAAATGTGCCAAAATCAAGTGACGGAGACGCCAAAAGCACCTGCCGAGCTAGCCGGAAGCACCTGCTCGAATCGTCGGAACCACCTGCCGGACCTGCCTGAACAACCTGCTGAGCATGCCGGAGCCACCTGCCGGACACGCCAAAATCACCTGCGGGCTGGGCCAGAACCACTTGGAGGACTCTCTGGGATCACCTGCCGGGCATGCCGGAACCACCTCTCAGACGTGCCAGAACCACGTGCTGGACAGGCCGGAACCACCTCCAGGACAGACCAGAACCACCTGCCGAACCAAACTGAATCACCTGCCGAGAACGCTGGAACCACCTGATCCACTGCCCGGAACCAACCGCCGGACACGTCAAAATCACCTGACGGACATGCCAAAATCTTACCTGCTGGACATGCCAAAATCACCAGCCGGCTATGCCAGAACGACTTGCCGGACACTCCGGAATCACCCACCGGGCATGCCGGAGCCACCTCTCAGACTCGCCGGAAGCACGTGCCGGACACGCCGGAACCACCTATTGGACAGACCGGAACCACCTGACGGACCCATCTGAAACACCTGCTGAGCACGCCGGAACAACCTGCTCGACTCGCTGGAGCCACCTGCTGGCCACGCCAAAATCACCAGCCGGCTATGCCAGAACCACTTGCTGGACACTCCGGAATCACCTGCGGGGCATGCCGGAACCACCTCTCAGACGTGCCACTACCATGTGCCGGACACGCCGGAAACACCTACTGGACACAACGGAACCGCCTGTCGGACACGCCTGAACCACCTGCCGAGCATGCAGGAACCACCTGCTCGACTCGCAGGACCCACCTGCTGGACACGCAAAAATCACCTGCTGGCTATGCCAGAACCGCTTGCCGGACTTTCTGGAATCACCTGCTGGGAATGCTGGACCCACCTCTCAAATGTGCCAAAATCAAGTGACGGAGACGCCAAAAGCACCTGCCGAGCTAGCCGGAAGCACCTGCTCGAATCGTCGGAACCACCTGCCGGACCTGCCTGAACAACCTGCTGAGCATGCCGGAACCACCTGCCGGACACGCCAAAGTCACCTGTGGGCTGGGCCAGAACCACTTGGAGGACTCTCTGGGATCACCTGCCGGGCATGCCGGAACCACCTCTCAGACGTGCCAGAACCACGTGCTGGACAGGCCGGAACCACCTCCAGGACAGACCAGAACCACCTGCCGAACCAAACTGAATCACCTGCCGAGAACGCTGGAACCACCTGATCCACTGCCCGGAACCACCCGCCGGACACGTCAAAATCACCTGACGGACATGCCAAAATCTTACCTGCTGGACATGCCAAAATCACCAGCCGGCTATGCCAGAACGACTTGCCGGACACTCCGGAATCACCCACCGGGCATGCCGGAGCCACCTCTCAGACTCGCCGGAAGCACGTGCCGGACACGCCGGAACCACCTATTGGACAGACCGGAACCACCTGACGGACCCATCTGAAACACCTGCTGAGCACGCCGGAACAACCTGCTCGACTCGCTGGAGTCACCTGCTGGCCACGCCAAAATCACCAGCCGGCTATGCCAGAACCACTTGCTGGACACTCCGGAATCACCTGCGGGGCATGCCGGAACCACCTCTCAGACGTGCCACTACCATGTGCCGGACACGCCGGAAACACGTACTGGACACAACGGAACCGCCTGTCGGACACGCCTGAACCACCTGCCGAGCATGCAGGAACCACCTGCTCGACTCGCAGGACCCACCTGCCGGACACGCAAAAATCACCTGCTGGCTATGCCAGAACCGCTTGCCGGACTTTCTGGAATCACCTGCTGGGAATGCTGGACCCACCTCTCAAATGTGCCAAAATCAAGTGACGGAGACGCCAAAAGCACCTGCCGAGCTAGCCGGAAGCACCTGCTCGAATCGTCGGAACCACCTGCCGGACCTGCCTGAACAACCTGCTGAGCATGCCGGAGCCACCTGCCGGACACGCCAAAATCACCTGCGGGCTGGGCCAGAACCACTTGGAGGACTCTCTGGGATCACCTGCCGGGCATGCCGGAACCACCTCTGAGACGTGCCAGAACCACGTGCTGGACAGGCCGGAACCACCTCCAGGACAGACCAGAACCACCTGCCGAACCAAACTGAATCACCTGCCGAGAACGCTGGAACCACCTGATCCACTGCCCGGAACCACCCGCCGGACACGTCAAAATCACCTGACGGACATGCCAAAATCTTACCTGCTGGACATGCCAAAATCACCAGCCGGCTATGCCAGAACGACTTGCCGGACACTCCGGAATCACCCACCGGGCATGCCGGAGCCACCTCTCAGACTCGCCGGAAGCACGTGCCGGACACGCCGGAACCACCTATTGGACAGACCGGAACCACCTGACGGACCCATCTGAAACACCTGCTGAGCACGCCGGAACAACCTGCTCGACTCGCTGGAGCCACCTGCTGGCCACGCTAAAATCACCAGCCGGCTATGCCAGAACCACTTGCTGGACACTCCGGAATCACCTGCGGGGCATGCCGGAACCACCTCTCAGACGTGCCAATACCATGTGCCGGACACGCCGGAAACACCTACTGGACACAACGGAACCGCCTGTCGGACACGCCTGAACCACCTGCCGAGCATGCAGGAACCACCTGCTCGACTCGCAGGACCCACCTGCCGGACACGCAAAAATCACCTGCTGGCTATGCCAGAACCGCTTGCCGGACTTTCTGGAATCACCTGCTGGGAATGCTGGACCCACCTCTCAAATGTGCCAAAATCAAGTGACGGAGACGCCAAAAGCACCTGCCGAGCTAGCCGGAAGCACCTGCTCGAATCGTCGGAACCACCTGCCGGACCTGCCTGAACAACCTGCTGAGCATGCCGGAACCACCTGCCGGACACGCCAAAATCACCTGCGGGCTGGGCCAGAACCACTTGGAGGACTCTCTGGGATCACCTGCCGGGCATGCCGGAACCACCTCTCAGACGTGCCAGAACCACGTGCTGGACAGGCCGGAACCACCTCCAGGACAGACCAGAACCACCTGCCGAACCAAACTGAATCACCTGCCGAGAACGCTGGAACCACCTGATCCACTGCCCGGAACCACCCGCCGGACACGTCAAAATCACCTGACGGACATGCCAAAATCTTACCTGCTGGACATGCCAAAATCACCAGCCGGCTATGCCAGAACGACTTGCCGGACACTCCGGAATCACCCACCGGGCATGCCGGAGCCACCTCTCAGACTCGCCGGAAGCACGTGCCGGACACGCCGGAACCACCTATTGGACAGACCGGAACCACCTGACGGACCCATCTGAAACACCTGCTGAGCACGCCGGAACAACCTGCTCGACTCGCTGGAGCCACCTGCTGGCCACGCCAAAATCACCAGCCGGCTATGCCAGAACCACTTGCTGGACACTCCGGAATCACCTGCGGGGCATGCCGGAACCACCTCTCAGACGTGCCACTACCATGTGCCGGACACGCCGGAAACACCTACTGGACACAACGGAACCGCCTGTCGGACACGCCTGAACCACCTGCCGAGCATGCAGGAACCACCTGCTCGACTCGCAGGACCCACCTGCCGGACACGCAAAAATCACCTGCTGGCTATGCCAGAACCGCTTGCCGGACTTTCTGGAATCACCTGCTGGGAATGCTGGACCCACCTCTCAAATGTGCCAAAATCAAGTGACGGAGACGCCAAAAGCACCTGCCGAGCTAGCCGGAAGCACCTGCTCGAATCGTCGGAACCACCTGCCGGACCTGCCTGAACAACCTGCTGAGCATGCCGGAGCCACCTGCCGGACACGCCAAAATCACCTGCGGGCTGGGCCAGAACCACTTGGAGGACTCTCTGGGATCACCTGCCGGGCATGCCGGAACCACCTCTGAGACGTGCCAGAACCACGTGCTGGACAGGCCGGAACCACCTCCAGGACAGACCAGAACCACCTGCCGAACCAAACTGAATCACCTGCCGAGAACGCTGGAACCACCTGATCCACTGCCCGGAACCACCCGCCGGACACGTCAAAATCACCTGACGGACATGCCAAAATCTTACCTGCTGGACATGCCAAAATCACCAGCCGGCTATGCCAGAACGACTTGCCGGACACTCCGGAATCACCCACCGGGCATGCCGGAGCCACCTCTCAGACTCGCCGGAAGCACGTGCCGGACACGCCGGAACCACCTATTGGACAGACCGGAACCACCTGACGGACCCATCTGAAACACCTGCTGAGCACGCCGGAACAACCTGCTCGACTCGCTGGAGCCACCTGCTGGCCACGCCAAAATCACCAGCCGGCTATGCCAGAACCACTTGCTGGACACTCCGGAATCACCTGCGGGGCATGCCGGAACCACCTCTCAGACGTGCCACTACCATGTGCCGGACACGCCGGAAACACCTACTGGACACAACGGAACCGCCTGTCGGACACGCCTGAACCACCTGCCGAGCATGCAGGAACCACCTGCTCGACTCGCAGGACCCACCTGCCGGACACGCAAAAATCACCTGCTGGCTATGCCAGAACCGCTTGCCGGACTTTCTGGAATCACCTGCTGGGAATGCTGGACCCACCTCTCAAATGTGCCAAAATCAAGTGACGGAGACGCCAAAAGCACCTGCCGAGCTAGCCGGAAGCACCTGCTCGAATCGTCGGAACCACCTGCCGGACCTGCCTGAACAACCTGCTGAGCATGCCGGAGCCACCTGCCGGACACGCCAAAATCACCTGCGGGCTGGGCCAGAACCACTTGGAGGACTCTCTGGGATCACCTGCCGGGCATGCCGGAACCACCTCTGAGACGTGCCAGAACCACGTGCTGGACA
Organism: Equus asinus; assembly: GCF_041296235.1. Lineage (NCBI taxonomy): Eukaryota > Metazoa > Chordata > Mammalia > Perissodactyla > Equidae > Equus > Equus asinus. The sequence continues at coordinate 11,253,067 of NC_091812.1, forward strand.
GGCCGGAACCACCTCCAGGACAGACCAGAACCACCTGCCGAACCAAACTGAATCACCTGCCGAGAACGCTGGAACCACCTGATCCACTGCCCGGAACCACCCGCCGGACACGTCAAAATCACCTGACGGACATGCCAAAATCTTACCTGCTGGACATGCCAAAATCACCAGCCGGCTATGCCAGAACGACTTGCTGGACACTCCGGAATCACCCACCGGGCATGCCGGAGCCACCTCTCAGACTCGCCGGAAGCACGTGCCGGACACGCCGGAACCACCTATTGGACAGACCGGAACCACCTGACGGACCCATCTGAAACACCTGCTGAGCACGCCGGAACAACCTGCTCGACTCGCTGGAGCCACCTGCTGGCCACGCCAAAATCACCAGCCGGCTATGCCAGAACCACTTGCTGGACACTCCGGAATCACCTGCGGGGCATGCCGGAACCACCTCTCAGACGTGCCACTACCATGTGCCGGACACGCCGGAAACACCTACTGGACACAACGGAACCGCCTGTCGGACACGCCTGAACCACCTGCCGAGCATGCAGGAACCACCTGCTCGACTCGCAGGACCCACCTGCCGGACACGCAAAAATCACCTGCTGGCTATGCCAGAACCGCTTGCCGGACTTTCTGGAATCACCTGCTGGGAATGCTGGACCCACCTCTCAAATGTGCCAAAATCAAGTGACGGAGACGCCAAAAGCACCTGCCGAGCTAGCCGGAAGCACCTGCTCGAATCGTCGGAACCACCTGCCGGACCTGCCTGAACAACCTGCTGAGCATGCCGGAGCCACCTGCCGGACACGCCAAAATCACCTGCGGGCTGGGCCAGAACCACTTGGAGGACTCTCTGGGATCACCTGCCGGGCATGCCGGAACCACCTCTGAGACGTGCCAGAACCACGTGCTGGACAGGCCGGAACCACCTCCAGGACAGACCAGAACCACCTGCCGAACCAAACTGAATCACCTGCCGAGAACGCTGGAACCACCTGATCCACTGCCCGGAACCACCCGCCGGACACGTCAAAATCACCTGACGGACATGCCAAAATCTTACCTGCTGGACATGCCAAAATCACCAGCCGGCTATGCCAGAACGACTTGCCGGACACTCCGGAATCACCCACCGGGCATGCCGGAGCCACCTCTCAGACTCGCCGGAAGCACGTGCCAGACACGCCGGAACCACCTATTGGACAGACCGGAACCACCTGACGGACCCATCTGAAACACCTGCTGAGCACGCCGGAACAACCTGCTCGACTCGCTGGAGCCACCTGCTGGCCACGCCAAAATCACCAGCCGGCTATGCCAGAACCACTTGCTGGACACTCCGGAATCACCTGCGGGGCATGCCGGAACCACCTCTCAGACGTGCCACTACCATGTGCCGGACACGCCGGAAACACCTACTGGACACAACGGAACCGCCTGTCGGACACGCCTGAACCACCTGCCGAGCATGCAGGAACCACCTGCTCGACTCGCAGGACCCACCTGCCGGACACGCAAAAATCACCTGCTGGCTATGCCAGAACCGCTTGCCGGACTTTCTGGAATCACCTGCTGGGAATGCTGGACCCACCTCTCAAATGTGCCAAAATCAAGTGACGGAGACGCCAAAAGCACCTGCCGAGCTAGCCGGAAGCACCTGCTCGAATCGTCGGAACCACCTGCCGGACCTGCCTGAACAACCTGCTGAGCATGCCGGAGCCACCTGCCGGACACGCCAAAATCACCTGCGGGCTGGGCCAGAACCACTTGGAGGACTCTCTGGGATCACCTGCCGGGCATGCCGGAACCACCTCTCAGACGTGCCAGAACCACGTGCTGGACAGGCCGGAACCACCTCCAGGACAGACCAGAACCACCTGCCGAACCAAACTGAATCACCTGCCGAGAACGCTGGAACCACCTGATCCACTGCCCGGAACCACCCGCCGGACACGTCAAAATCACCTGACGGACATGCCAAAATCTTACCTGCTGGACATGCCAAAATCACCAGCCGGCTATGCCAGAACGACTTGCCGGACACTCCGGAATCACCCACCGGGCATGCCGGAGCCACCTCTCAGACTCGCCGGAAGCACGTGCCGGACACGCCGGAACCACCTATTGGACAGACCGGAACCACCTGACGGACCCATCTGAAACACCTGCTGAGCACGCCGGAACAACCTGCTCGACTCGCTGGAGCCACCTGCTGGCCACGCCAAAATCACCAGCCGGCTATGCCAGAACCACTTGCTGGACACTCCGGAATCACCTGCGGGGCATGCCGGAACCACCTCTCAGACGTGCCACTACCATGTGCCGGACACGCCGGAAACACCTACTGGACACAACGGAACCGCCTGTCGGACACGCCTGAACCACCTGCCGAGCATGCAGGAACCACCTGCTCGACTCGCAGGACCCACCTGCCGGACACGCAAAAATCACCTGCTGGCTATGCCAGAACTGCTTGCCGGACTTTCTGGAATCACCTGCTGGGAATGCTGGACCCACCTCTCAAATGTGCCAAAATCAAGTGACGGAGACGCCAAAAGCACCTGCCGAGCTAGCCGGAAGCACCTGCTCGAATCGTCGGAACCACCTGCCGGACCTGCCTGAACAACCTGCTGAGCATGCCGGAGCCACCTGCCGGACACGCCAAAATCACCTGCGGGCTGGGCCAGAACCACTTGGAGGACTCTCTGGGATCACCTGCCGGGCATGCCGGAACCACCTCTCAGACGTGCCAGAACCACGTGCTGGACAGGCCGGAACCACCTCCAGGACAGACCAGAACCACCTGCCGAACCAAACTGAATCACCTGCCGAGAACGCTGGAACCACCTGATCCACTGCCCGGAACCACCCGCCGGACACGTCAAAATCACCTGACGGACATGCCAAAATCTTACCTGCTGGACATGCCAAAATCACCAGCCGGCTATGCCAGAACGACTTGCCGGACACTCCGGAATCACCCACCGGGCATGCCGGAGCCACCTCTCAGACTCGCCGGAAGCACGTGCCGGACACGCCGGAACCACCTATTGGACAGACCGGAACCACCTGACGGACCCATCTGAAACACCTGCTGAGCACGCCGGAACAACCTGCTCGACTCGCTGGAGCCACCTGCTGGCCACGCCAAAATCACCAGCCGGCTATGCCAGAACCACTTGCTGGACACTCCGGAATCACCTGCGGGGCATGCCGGAACCACCTCTCAGACGTGCCACTACCATGTGCCGGACACGCCGGAAACACCTACTGGACACAACGGAACCGCCTGTCGGACACGCCTGAACCACCTGCCGAGCATGCAGGAACCACCTGCTCGACTCGCAGGACCCACCTGCCGGACACGCAAAAATCACCTGCTGGCTATGCCAGAACCGCTTGCCGGACTTTCTGGAATCACCTGCTGGGAATGCTGGACCCACCTCTCAAATGTGCCAAAATCAAGTGACGGAGACGCCAAAAGCACCTGCCGAGCTAGCCGGAAGCACCTGCTCGAATCGTCGGAACCACCTGCCGGACCTGCCTGAACAACCTGCTGAGCATGCCGGAGCCACCTGCCGGACACGCCAAAATCACCTGCGGGCTGGGCCAGAACCACTTGGAGGACTCTCTGGGATCACCTGCCGGGCATGCCGGAACCACCTCTCAGACGTGCCAGAACCACGTGCTGGACAGGCCGGAACCACCTCCAGGACAGACCAGAACCACCTGCCGAACCAAACTGAATCACCTGCCGAGAACGCTGGAACCACCTGATCCACTGCCCGGAACCACCCGCCGGACACGTCAAAATCACCTGACGGACATGCCAAAATCTTACCTGCTGGACATGCCAAAATCACCAGCCGGCTATGCCAGAACGACTTGCCGGACACTCCGGAATCACCCACCGGGCATGCCGGAGCCACCTCTCAGACTCGCCGGAAGCACGTGCCGGACACGCCGGAACCACCTATTGGACAGACCGGAACCACCTGACGGACCCATCTGTAACACCTGCTGAGCACGCCGGAACAACCTGCTCGACTCGCTGGAGCCACCTGCTGGCCACGCCAAAATCACCAGCCGGCTATGCCAGAACCACTTGCTGGACACTCCGGAATCACCTGCGGGGCATGCCGGAACCACCTCTCAGACGTGCCACTACCATGTGCCGGACACGCCGGAAACACCTACTGGACACAACGGAACCGCCTGTCGGACACGCCTGAACCACCTGCCGAGCATGCAGGAACCACCTGCTCGACTCGCAGGACCCACCTGCCGGACACGCAAAAATCACCTGCTGGCTATGCCAGAACCGCTTGCCGGACTTTCTGGAATCACCTGCTGGGAATGCTGGACCCACCTCTCAAATGTGCCAAAATCAAGTGACGGAGACGCCAAAAGCACCTGCCGAGCTAGCCGGAAGCACCTGCTCGAATCGTCGGAACCACCTGCCGGACCTGCCTGAACAACCTGCTGAGCATGCCGGAGCCACCTGCCGGACACGCCAAAGTCACCTGCGGGCTGGGCCAGAACCACTTGGAGGACTCTCTGGGATCACCTGCCGGGCATGCCGGAACCACCTCTGAGACGTGCCAGAACCACGTGCTGGACAGGCCGGAACCACCTCCAGGACAGACCAGAACCACCTGCCGAACCAAACTGAATCACCTGCCGAGAACGCTGGAACCACCTGATCCACTGCCCGGAACCACCCGCCGGACACGTCAAAATCACCTGACGGACATGCCAAAATCTTACCTGCTGGACATGCCAAAATCACCAGCCGGCTATGCCAGAACGACTTGCCGGACACTCCGGAATCACCCACCGGGCATGCCGGAGCCACCTCTCAGACTCGCCGGAAGCACGTGCCGGACACGCCGGAACCACCTATTGGACAGACCGGAACCACCTGACGGACCCATCTGAAACACCTGCTGAGCACGCCGGAACAACCTGCTCGACTCGCTGGAGCCACCTGCTGGCCACGCCAAAATCACCAGCCGGCTATGCCAGAACCACTTGCTGGACACTCCGGAATCACCTGCGGGGCATGCCGGAACCACCTCTCAGACGTGCCACTACCATGTGCCGGACACGCCGGAAACACCTACTGGACACAACGGAACCGCCTGTCGGACACGCCTGAACCACCTGCCGAGCATGCAGGAACCACCTGCTCGACTCGCAGGACCCACCTGCCGGACACGCAAAAATCACCTGCTGGCTATGCCAGAACCGCTTGCCGGACTTTCTGGAATCACCTGCTGGGAATGCTGGACCCACCTCTCAAATGTGCCAAAATCAAGTGACGGAGACGCCAAAAGCACCTGCCGAGCTAGCCGGAAGCACCTGCTCGAATCGTCGGAACCACCTGCCGGACCTGCCTGAACAACCTGCTGAGCATGCCGGAGCCACCTGCCGGACACGCCAAAATCACCTGCGGGCTGGGCCAGAACCACTTGGAGGACTCTCTGGGATCACCTGCCGGGCATGCCGGAACCACCTCTCAGACGTGCCAGAACCACGTGCTGGACAGGCCGGAACCACCTCCAGGACAGACCAGAACCACCTGCCGAACCAAACTGAATCACCTGCCGAGAACGCTGGAACCACCTGATCCACTGCCCGGAACCACCCGCCGGACACGTCAAAATCACCTGACGGACATGCCAAAATCTTACCTGCTGGACATGCCAAAATCACCAGCCGGCTATGCCAGAACGACTTGCCGGACACTCCGGAATCACCCACCGGGCATGCCGGAGCCACCTCTCAGACTCGCCGGAAGCACGTGCCGGACACGCCGGAACCACCTATTGGACAGACCGGAACCACCTGACGGACCCATCTGTAACACCTGCTGAGCACGCCGGAACAACCTGCTCGACTCGCTGGAGCCACCTGCTGGCCACGCCAAAATCACCAGCCGGCTATGCCAGAACCACTTGCTGGACACTCCGGAATCACCTGCGGGGCATGCCGGAACCACCTCTCAGACGTGCCACTACCATGTGCCGGACACGCCGGAAACACCTACTGGACACAACGGAACCGCCTGTCGGACACGCCTGAACCACCTGCCGAGCATGCAGGAACCACCTGCTCGACTCGCAGGACCCACCTGCCGGACACGCAAAAATCACCTGCTGGCTATGCCAGAACCGCTTGCCGGACTTTCTGGAATCACCTGCTGGGAATGCTGGACCCACCTCTCAAATGTGCCAAAATCAAGTGACGGAGACGCCAAAAGCACCTGCCGAGCTAGCCGGAAGCACCTGCTCGAATCGTCGGAACCACCTGCCGGACCTGCCTGAACAACCTGCTGAGCATGCCGGAGCCACCTGCCGGACACGCCAAAGTCACCTGCGGGCTGGGCCAGAACCACTTGGAGGACTCTCTGGGATCACCTGCCGGGCATGCCGGAACCACCTCTGAGACGTGCCAGAACCACGTGCTGGACAGGCCGGAACCACCTCCAGGACAGACCAGAACCACCTGCCGAACCAAACTGAATCACCTGCCGAGAACGCTGGAACCACCTGATCCACTGCCCGGAACCACCCGCCGGACACGTCAAAATCACCTGACGGACATGCCAAAATCTTACCTGCTGGACATGCCAAAATCACCAGCCGGCTATGCCAGAACGACTTGCCGGACACTCCGGAATCACCCACCGGGCATGCCGGAGCCACCTCTCAGACTCGCCGGAAGCACGTGCCGGACACGCCGGAACCACCTATTGGACAGACCGGAACCACCTGACGGACCCATCTGAAACACCTGCTGAGCACGCCGGAACAACCTGCTCGACTCGCTGGAGCCACCTGCTGGCCACGCCAAAATCACCAGCCGGCTATGCCAGAACCACTTGCTGGACACTCCGGAATCACCTGCGGGGCATGCCGGAACCACCTCTCAGACGTGCCACTACCATGTGCCGGACACGCCGGAAACACCTACTGGACACAACGGAACCGCCTGTCGGACACGCCTGAACCACCTGCCGAGCATGCAGGAACCACCTGCTCGACTCGCAGGACCCACCTGCCGGACACGCAAAAATCACCTGCTGGCTATGCCAGAACCGCTTGCCGGACTTTCTGGAATCACCTGCTGGGAATGCTGGACCCACCTCTCAAATGTGCCAAAATCAAGTGACGGAGACGCCAAAAGCACCTGCCGAGCTAGCCGGAAGCACCTGCTCGAATCGTCGGAACCACCTGCCGGACCTGCCTGAACAACCTGCTGAGCATGCCGGAGCCACCTGCCGGACACGCCAAAATCACCTGCGGGCTGGGCCAGAACCACTTGGAGGACTCTCTGGGATCACCTGCCGGGCATGCCAGAACCACCTCTGAGACGTGCCAGAACCACGTGCTGGACAGGCCGGAACCACCTCCAGGACAGACCAGAACCACCTGCCGAACCAAACTGAATCACCTGCCGAGAACGCTGGAACCACCTGATCCACTGCCCGGAACCACCCGCCGGACACGTCAAAATCACCTGACGGACATGCCAAAATCTTACCTGCTGGACATGCCAAAATCACCAGCCGGCTATGCCAGAACGACTTGCCGGACACTCCGGAATCACCCACCGGGCATGCCGGAGCCACCTCTCAGACTCGCCGGAAGCACGTGCCGGACACGCCGGAACCACCTATTGGACAGACCGGAACCACCTGACGGACCCATCTGAAACACCTGCTGAGCACGCCGGAACAACCTGCTCGACTCGCTGGAGCCACCTGCTGGCCACGCCAAAATCACCAGCCGGCTATGCCAGAACCACTTGCTGGACACTCCGGAATCACCTGCGGGGCATGCCGGAACCACCTCTCAGACGTGCCACTACCATGTGCCGGACACGCCGGAAACACCTACTGGACACAACGGAACCGCCTGTCGGACACGCCTGAACCACCTGCCGAGCATGCAGGAACCACCTGCTCGACTCGCAGGACCCACCTGCCGGACACGCAAAAATCACCTGCTGGCTATGCCAGAACCGCTTGCCGGACTTTCTGGAATCACCTGCTGGGAATGCTGGACCCACCTCTCAAATGTGCCAAAATCAAGTGACGGAGACGCCAAAAGCACCTGCCGAGCTAGCCGGAAGCACCTGCTCGAATCGTCGGAACCACCTGCCGGACCTGCCTGAACAACCTGCTGAGCATGCCGGAGCCACCTGCCGGACACGCCAAAATCACCTGCGGGCTGGGCCAGAACCACTTGGAGGACTCTCTGGGATCACCTGCCGGGCATGCCGGAACCACCTCTCAGACGTGCCAGAACCACGTGCTGGACAGGCCGGAACCACCTCCAGGACAGACCAGAACCACCTGCCGAACCAAACTGAATCACCTGCCGAGAACGCTGGAACCACCTGATCCACTGCCCGGAACCACCCGCCGGACACGTCAAAATCACCTGACGGACATGCCAAAATCTTACCTGCTGGACATGCCAAAATCACCAGCCGGCTATGCCAGAACGACTTGCCGGACACTCCGGAATCACCCACCGGGCATGCCGGAGCCACCTCTCAGACTCGCCGGAAGCACGTGCCGGACACGCCGGAACCACCTATTGGACAGACCGGAACCACCTGACGGACCCATCTGTAACACCTGCTGAGCACGCCGGAACAACCTGCTCGACTCGCTGGAGCCACCTGCTGGCCACGCCAAAATCACCAGCCGGCTATGCCAGAACCACTTGCTGGACACTCCGGAATCACCTGCGGGGCATGCCGGAACCACCTCTCAGACGTGCCACTACCATGTGCCGGACACGCCGGAAACACCTACTGGACACAACGGAACCGCCTGTCGGACACGCCTGAACCACCTGCCGAGCATGCAGGAACCACCTGCTCGACTCGCAGGACCCACCTGCCGGACACGCAAAAATCACCTGCTGGCTATGCCAGAACCGCTTGCCGGACTTTCTGGAATCACCTGCTGGGAATGCTGGACCCACCTCTCAAATGTGCCAAAATCAAGTGACGGAGACGCCAAAAGCACCTGCCGAGCTAGCCGGAAGCACCTGCTCGAATCGTCGGAACCACCTGCCGGACCTGCCTGAACAACCTGCTGAGCATGCCGGAGCCACCTGCCGGACACGCCAAAATCACCTGCGGGCTGGGCCAGAACCACTTGGAGGACTCTCTGGGATCACCTGCCGGGCATGCCGGAACCACCTCTCAGACGTGCCAGAACCACGTGCTGGACAGGCCGGAACCACCTCCAGGACAGACCAGAACCACCTGCCGAACCAAACTGAATCACCTGCCGAGAACGCTGGAACCACCTGATCCACTGCCCGGAACCACCCGCCGGACACGTCAAAATCACCTGACGGACATGCCAAAATCTTACCTGCTGGACATGCCAAAATCACCAGCCGGCTATGCCAGAACGACTTGCCGGACACTCCGGAATCACCCACCGGGCATGCCGGAGCCACCTCTCAGACTCGCCGGAAGCACGTGCCGGACACGCCGGAACCACCTATTGGACAGACCGGAACCACCTGACGGACCCATCTGAAACACCTGCTGAGCACGCCGGAACAACCTGCTCGACTCGCTGGAGCCACCTGCTGGCCACGCCAAAATCACCAGCCGGCTATGCCAGAACCACTTGCTGGACACTCCGGAATCACCTGCGGGGCATGCCGGAACCACCTCTCAGACGTGCCACTACCATGTGCCGGACACGCCGGAAACACCTACTGGACACAACGGAACCGCCTGTCGGACACGCCTGAACCACCTGCCGAGCATGCAGGAACCACCTGCTCGACTCGCAGGACCCACCTGCCGGACACGCAAAAATCACCTGCTGGCTATGCCAGAACCGCTTGCCGGACTTTCTGGAATCACCTGCTGGGAATGCTGGACCCACCTCTCAAATGTGCCAAAATCAAGTGACGGAGACGCCAAAAGCACCTGCCGAGCTAGCCGGAAGCACCTGCTCGAATCGTCGGAACCACCTGCCGGACCTGCCTGAACAACCTGCTGAGCATGCCGGAGCCACCTGCCGGACACGCCAAAATCACCTGCGGGCTGGGCCAGAACCACTTGGAGGACTCTCTGGGATCACCTGCCGGGCATGCCGGAACCACCTCTGAGACGTGCCAGAACCACGTGCTGGACAGGCCGGAACCACCTCCAGGACAGACCAGAACCACCTGCCGAACCAAACTGAATCACCTGCCGAGAACGCTGGAACCACCTGATCCACTGCCCGGAACCACCCGCCGGACACGTCAAAATCACCTGACGGACATGCCAAAATCTTACCTGCTGGACATGCCAAAATCACCAGCCGGCTATGCCAGAACGACTTGCCGGACACTCCGGAATCACCCACCGGGCATGCCGGAGCCACCTCTCAGACTCGCCGGAAGCACGTGCCGGACACGCCGGAACCACCTATTGGACAGACCGGAACCACCTGACGGACCCATCTGAAACACCTGCTGAGCACGCCGGAACAACCTGCTCGACTCGCTGGAGCCACCTGCTGGCCACGCCAAAATCACCAGCCGGCTATGCCAGAACCACTTGCTGGACACTCCGGAATCACCTGCGGGGCATGCCGGAACCACCTCTCAGACGTGCCACTACCATGTGCCGGACACGCCGGAAACACCTACTGGACACAACGGAACCGCCTGTCGGACACGCCTGAACCACCTGCCGAGCATGCAGGAACCACCTGCTCGACTCGCAGGACCCACCTGCCGGACACGCAAAAATCACCTGCTGGCTATGCCAGAACCGCTTGCCGGACTTTCTGGAATCACCTGCTGGGAATGCTGGACCCACCTCTCAAATGTGCCAAAATCAAGTGACGGAGACGCCAAAAGCACCTGCCGAGCTAGCCGGAAGCACCTGCTCGAATCGTCGGAACCACCTGCCGGACCTGCCTGAACAACCTGCTGAGCATGCCGGAGCCACCTGCCGGACACGCCAAAATCACCTGCGGGCTGGGCCAGAACCACTTGGAGGACTCTCTGGGATCACCTGCCGGGCATGCCGGAACCACCTCTCAGACGTGCCAGAACCACGTGCTGGACAGGCCGGAACCACCTCCAGGACAGACCAGAACCACCTGCCGAACCAAACTGAATCACCTGCCGAGAACGCTGGAACCACCTGATCCACTGCCCGGAACCACCCGCCGGACACGTCAAAATCACCTGACGGACATGCCAAAATCTTACCTGCTGGACATGCCAAAATCACCAGCCGGCTATGCCAGAACGACTTGCCGGACACTCCGGAATCACCCACCGGGCATGCCGGAGCCACCTCTCAGACTCGCCGGAAGCACGTGCCGGACACGCCGGAACCACCTATTGGACAGACCGGAACCACCTGACGGACCCATCTGTAACACCTGCTGAGCACGCCGGAACAACCTGCTCGACTCGCTGGAGCCACCTGCTGGCCACGCCAAAATCACCAGCCGGCTATGCCAGAACCACTTGCTGGACACTCCGGAATCACCTGCGGGGCATGCCGGAACCACCTCTCAGACGTGCCACTACCATGTGCCGGACACGCCGGAAACACCTACTGGACACAACGGAACCGCCTGTCGGACACGCCTGAACCACCTGCCGAGCATGCAGGAACCACCTGCTCGACTCGCAGGACCCACCTGCCGGACACGCAAAAATCACCTGCTGGCTATGCCAGAACCGCTTGCCGGACTTTCTGGAATCACCTGCTGGGAATGCTGGACCCACCTCTCAAATGTGCCAAAATCAAGTGACGGAGACGCCAAAAGCACCTGCCGAGCTAGCCGGAAGCACCTGCTCGAATCGTCGGAACCACCTGCCGGACCTGCCTGAACAACCTGCTGAGCATGCCGGAGCCACCTGCCGGACACGCCAAAGTCACCTGTGGGCTGGGCCAGAACCACTTGGAGGACTCTCTGGGATCACCTGCCGGGCATGCCGGAACCACCTCTGAGACGTGCCAGAACCACGTGCTGGACAGGCCGGAACCACCTCCAGGACAGACCAGAACCACCTGCCGAACCAAACTGAATCACCTGCCGAGAACGCTGGAACCACCTGATCCACTGCCCGGAACCACCCGCCGGACACGTCAAAATCACCTGACGGACATGCCAAAATCTTACCTGCTGGACATGCCAAAATCACCAGCCGGCTATGCCAGAACGACTTGCCGGACACTCCGGAATCACCCACCGGGCATGCCGGAGCCACCTCTCAGACTCGCCGGAAGCACGTGCCGGACACGCCGGAACCACCTATTGGACAGACCGGAACCACCTGACGGACCCATCTGAAACACCTGCTGAGCACGCCGGAACAACCTGCTCGACTCGCTGGAGCCACCTGCTGGCCACGCCAAAATCACCAGCCGGCTATGCCAGAACCACTTGCTGGACACTCCGGAATCACCTGCGGGGCATGCCGGAACCACCTCTCAGACGTGCCACTACCATGTGCCGGACACGCCGGAAACACCTACTGGACACAACGGAACCGCCTGTCGGACACGCCTGAACCACCTGCCGAGCATGCAGGAACCACCTGCTCGACTCGCAGGACCCACCTGCCGGACACGCAAAAATCACCTGCTGGCTATGCCAGAACCGCTTGCCGGACTTTCTGGAATCACCTGCTGGGAATGCTGGACCCACCTCTCAAATGTGCCAAAATCAAGTGACGGAGACGCCAAAAGCACCTGCCGAGCTAGCCGGAAGCACCTGCTCGAATCGTCGGAACCACCTGCCGGACCTGCCTGAACAACCTGCTGAGCATGCCGGAGCCACCTGCCGGACACGCCAAAATCACCTGCGGGCTGGGCCAGAACCACTTGGAGGACTCTCTGGGATCACCTGCCGGGCATGCCGGAACCACCTCTGAGACGTGCCAGAACCACGTGCTGGACAGGCCGGAACCACCTCCAGGACAGACCAGAACCACCTGCCGAACCAAACTGAATCACCTGCCGAGAACGCTGGAACCACCTGATCCACTGCCCGGAACCACCCGCCGGACACGTCAAAATCACCTGACGGACATGCCAAAATCTTACCTGCTGGACATGCCAAAATCACCAGCCGGCTATGCCAGAACGACTTGCCGGACACTCCGGAATCACCCACCGGGCATGCCGGAGCCACCTCTCAGACTCGCCGGAAGCACGTGCCGGACACGCCGGAACCACCTATTGGACAGACCGGAACCACCTGACGGACCCATCTGAAACACCTGCTGAGCACGCCGGAACAACCTGCTCGACTCGCTGGAGCCACCTGCTGGCCACGCCAAAATCACCAGCCGGCTATGCCAGAACCACTTGCTGGACACTCCGGAATCACCTGCGGGGCATGCCGGAACCACCTCTCAGACGTGCCACTACCATGTGCCGGACACGCCGGAAACACCTACTGGACACAACGGAACCGCCTGTCGGACACGCCTGAACCACCTGCCGAGCATGCAGGAACCACCTGCTCGACTCGCAGGACCCACCTGCCGGACACGCAAAAATCACCTGCTGGCTATGCCAGAACCGCTTGCCGGACTTTCTGGAATCACCTGCTGGGAATGCTGGACCCACCTCTCAAATGTGCCAAAATCAAGTGACGGAGACGCCAAAAGCACCTGCCGAGCTAGCCGGAAGCACCTGCTCGAATCGTCGGAACCACCTGCCGGACCTGCCTGAACAACCTGCTGAGCATGCCGGAGCCACCTGCCGGACACGCCAAAATCACCTGCGGGCTGGGCCAGAACCACTTGGAGGACTCTCTGGGATCACCTGCCGGGCATGCCGGAACCACCTCTCAGACGTGCCAGAACCACGTGCTGGACAGGCCGGAACCACCTCCAGGACAGACCAGAACCACCTGCCGAACCAAACTGAATCACCTGCCGAGAACGCTGGAACCACCTGATCCACTGCCCGGAACCACCCGCCGGACACGTCAAAATCACCTGACGGACATGCCAAAATCTTACCTGCTGGACATGCCAAAATCACCAGCCGGCTATGCCAGAACGACTTGCCGGACACTCCGGAATCACCCACCGGGCATGCCGGAGCCACCTCTCAGACTCGCCGGAAGCACGTGCCGGACACGCCGGAACCACCTATTGGACAGACCGGAACCACCTGACGGACCCATCTGTAACACCTGCTGAGCACGCCGGAACAACCTGCTCGACTCGCTGGAGCCACCTGCTGGCCACGCCAAAATCACCAGCCGGCTATGCCAGAACCACTTGCTGGACACTCCGGAATCACCTGCGGGGCATGCCGGAACCACCTCTCAGACGTGCCACTACCATGTGCCGGACACGCCGGAAACACCTACTGGACACAACGGAACCGCCTGTCGGACACGCCTGAACCACCTGCCGAGCATGCAGGAACCACCTGCTCGACTCGCAGGACCCACCTGCCGGACACGCAAAAATCACCTGCTGGCTATGCCAGAACCGCTTGCCGGACTTTCTGGAATCACCTGCTGGGAATGCTGGACCCACCTCTCAAATGTGCCAAAATCAAGTGACGGAGACGCCAAAAGCACCTGCCGAGCTAGCCGGAAGCACCTGCTCGAATCGTCGGAACCACCTGCCGGACCTGCCTGAACAACCTGCTGAGCATGCCGGAGCCACCTGCCGGACACGCCAAAATCACCTGCGGGCTGGGCCAGAACCACTTGGAGGACTCTCTGGGATCACCTGCCGGGCATGCCGGAACCACCTCTCAGACGTGCCAGAACCACGTGCTGGACAGGCCGGAACCACCTCCAGGACAGACCAGAACCACCTGCCGAACCAAACTGAATCACCTGCCGAGAACGCTGGAACCACCTGATCCACTGCCCGGAACCACCCGCCGGACACGTCAAAATCACCTGACGGACATGCCAAAATCTTACCTGCTGGACATGCCAAAATCACCAGCCGGCTATGCCAGAACGACTTGCCGGACACTCCGGAATCACCCACCGGGCATGCCGGAGCCACCTCTCAGACTCGCCGGAAGCACGTGCCGGACACGCCGGAACCACCTATTGGACAGACCGGAACCACCTGACGGACCCATCTGAAACACCTGCTGAGCACGCCGGAACAACCTGCTCGACTCGCTGGAGCCACCTGCTGGCCACGCCAAAATCACCAGCCGGCTATGCCAGAACCACTTGCTGGACACTCCGGAATCACCTGCGGGGCATGCCGGAACCACCTCTCAGACGTGCCACTACCATGTGCCGGACACGCCGGAAACACCTACTGGACACAACGGAACCGCCTGTCGGACACGCCTGAACCACCTGCCGAGCATGCAGGAACCACCTGCTCGACTCGCAGGACCCACCTGCCGGACACGCAAAAATCACCTGCTGGCTATGCCAGAACCGCTTGCCGGACTTTCTGGAATCACCTGCTGGGAATGCTGGACCCACCTCTCAAATGTGCCAAAATCAAGTGACGGAGACGCCAAAAGCACCTGCCGAGCTAGCCGGAAGCACCTGCTCGAATCGTCGGAACCACCTGCCGGACCTGCCTGAACAACCTGCTGAGCATGCCGGAGCCACCTGCCGGACACGCCAAAGTCACCTGCGGGCTGGGCCAGAACCACTTGGAGGACTCTCTGGGATCACCTGCCGGGCATGCCGGAACCACCTCTGAGACGTGCCAGAACCACGTGCTGGACAGGCCGGAACCACCTCCAGGACAGACCAGAACCACCTGCCGAACCAAACTGAATCACCTGCCGAGAACGCTGGAACCACCTGATCCACTGCCCGGAACCACCCGCCGGACACGTCAAAATCACCTGACGGACATGCCAAAATCTTACCTGCTGGACATGCCAAAATCACCAGCCGGCTATGCCAGAACGACTTGCCGGACACTCCGGAATCACCCACCGGGCATGCCGGAGCCACCTCTCAGACTCGCCGGAAGCACGTGCCGGACACGCCGGAACCACCTATTGGACAGACCGGAACCACCTGACGGACCCATCTGAAACACCTGCTGAGCACGCCGGAACAACCTGCTCGACTCGCTGGAGCCACCTGCTGGCCACGCCAAAATCACCAGCCGGCTATGCCAGAACCACTTGCTGGACACTCCGGAATCACCTGCGGGGCATGCCGGAACCACCTCTCAGACGTGCCACTACCATGTGCCGGACACGCCGGAAACACCTACTGGACACAACGGAACCGCCTGTCGGACACGCCTGAACCACCTGCCGAGCATGCAGGTACCACCTGCTCGACTCGCAGGACCCACCTGCCGGACACGCAAAAATCACCTGCTGGCTATGCCAGAACCGCTTGCCGGACTTTCTGGAATCACCTGCTGGGAATGCTGGACCCACCTCTCAAATGTGCCAAAATCAAGTGACGGAGACGCCAAAAGCACCTGCCGAGCTAGCCGGAAGCACCTGCTCGAATCGTCGGAACCACCTGCCGGACCTGCCTGAACAACCTGCTGAGCATGCCGGAGCCACCTGCCGGACACGCCAAAATCACCTGCGGGCTGGGCCAGAACCACTTGGAGGACTCTCTGGGATCACCTGCCGGGCATGCCGGAACCACCTCTGAGACGTGCCAGAACCACGTGCTGGACAGGCCGGAACCACCTCCAGGACAGACCAGAACCACCTGCCGAACCAAACTGAATCACCTGCCGAGAACGCTGGAACCACCTGATCCACTGCCCGGAACCACCCGCCGGACACGTCAAAATCACCTGACGGACATGCCAAAATCTTACCTGCTGGACATGCCAAAATCACCAGCCGGCTATGCCAGAACGACTTGCCGGACACTCCGGAATCACCCACCGGGCATGCCGGAGCCACCTCTCAGACTCGCCGGAAGCACGTGCCGGACACGCCGGAACCACCTATTGGACAGACCGGAACCACCTGACGGACCCATCTGAAACACCTGCTGAGCACGCCGGAACAACCTGCTCGACTCGCTGGAGCCACCTGCTGGCCACGCCAAAATCACCAGCCGGCTATGCCAGAACCACTTGCTGGACACTCCGGAATCACCTGCGGGGCATGCCGGAACCACCTCTCAGACGTGCCACTACCATGTGCCGGACACGCCGGAAACACCTACTGGACACAACGGAACCGCCTGTCGGACACGCCTGAACCACCTGCCGAGCATGCAGGAACCACCTGCTCGACTCGCAGGACCCACCTGCCGGACACGCAAAAATCACCTGCTGGCTATGCCAGAACCGCTTGCCGGACTTTCTGGAATCACCTGCTGGGAATGCTGGACCCACCTCTCAAATGTGCCAAAATCAAGTGACGGAGACGCCAAAAGCACCTGCCGAGCTAGCCGGAAGCACCTGCTCGAATCATCGGAACCACCTGCCGGACCTGCCTGAACAACCTGCTGAGCATGCCGGAGCCACCTGCCGGACACGCCAAAATCACCTGCGGGCTGGGCCAGAACCACTTGGAGGACTCTCTGGGATCACCTGCTGGGCATGCCGGAACCACCTCTCAGACGTGCCAGAACCACGTGCTGGACAGGCCGGAACCACCTCCAGGACAGACCAGAACCACCTGCCGAACCAAACTGAATCACCTGCCGAGAACGCTGGAACCACCTGATCCACTGCCCGGAACCACCCGCCGGACACGTCAAAATCACCTGACGGACATGCCAAAATCTTACCTGCTGGACATGCCAAAATCACCAGCCGGCTATGCCAGAACGACTTGCCGGACACTCCGGAATCACCCACCGGGCATGCCGGAGCCACCTCTCAGACTCGCCGGAAGCACGTGCCGGACACGCCGGAACCACCTATTGGACAGACCGGAACCACCTGACGGACCCATCTGTAACACCTGCTGAGCACGCCGGAACAACCTGCTCGACTCGCTGGAGCCACCTGCTGGCCACGCCAAAATCACCAGCCGGCTATGCCAGAACCACTTGCTGGACACTCCGGAATCACCTGCGGGGCATGCCGGAACCACCTCTCAGACGTGCCACTACCATGTGCCGGACACGCCGGAAACACCTACTGGACACAACGGAACCGCCTGTCGGACACGCCTGAACCACCTGCCGAGCATGCAGGAACCACCTGCTCGACTCGCAGGACCCACCTGCCGGACACGCAAAAATCACCTGCTGGCTATGCCAGAACCGCTTGCCGGACTTTCTGGAATCACCTGCTGGGAATGCTGGACCCACCTCTCAAATGTGCCAAAATCAAGTGACGGAGACGCCAAAAGCACCTGCCGAGCTAGCCGGAAGCACCTGCTCGAATCGTCGGAACCACCTGCCGGACCTGCCTGAACAACCTGCTGAGCATGCCGGAGCCACCTGCCGGACACGCCAAAATCAACTGCGGGCTGGGCCAGAACCACTTGGAGGACTCTCTGGGATCACCTGCCGGGCATGCCGGAACCACCTCTGAGACGTGCCAGAACCACGTGCTGGACAGGCCGGAACCACCTCCAGGACAGACCAGAACCACCTGCCGAACCAAACTGAATCACCTGCCGAGAACGCTGGAACCACCTGATCCACTGCCCGGAACCACCCGCCGGACACGTCAAAATCACCTGACGGACATGCCAAAATCTTACCTGCTGGACATGCCAAAATCACCAGCCGGCTATGCCAGAACGACTTGCCGGACACTCCGGAATCACCCACCGGGCATGCCGGAGCCACCTCTCAGACTCGCCGGAAGCACGTGCCGGACACGCCGGAACCACCTATTGGACAGACCGGAACCACCTGACGGACCCATCTGAAACACCTGCTGAGCACGCCGGAACAACCTGCTCGACTCGCTGGAGCCACCTGCTGGCCACGCCAAAATCACCAGCCGGCTATGCCAGAACCACTTGCTGGACACTCCGGAATCACCTGCGGGGCATGCCGGAACCACCTCTCAGACGTGCCACTACCATGTGCCGGACACGCCGGAAACACGTACTGGACACAACGGAACCGCCTGTCAGACACGCCTGAACCACCTGCCGAGCATGCAGGAACCACCTGCTCGACTCGCAGGACCCACCTGCCGGACACGCAAAAATCACCTGCTGGCTATGCCAGAACCGCTTGCCGGACTTTCTGGAATCACCTGCTGGGAATGCTGGACCCACCTCTCAAATGTGCCAAAATCAAGTGACGGAGACGCCAAAAGCACCTGCCGAGCTAGCCGGAAGCACCTGCTCGAATCGTCGGAACCACCTGCCGGACCTGCCTGAACAACCTGCTGAGCATGCCGGAACCACCTGCCGGACACGCCAAAATCACCTGCGGGCTGGGCCAGAACCACTTGGAGGACTCTCTGGGATCACCTGCCGGGCATGCCGGAACCACCTCTCAGACGTGCCAGAACCACGTGCTGGACAGGCCGGAACCACCTCCAGGACAGACCAGAACCACCTGCCGAACCAAACTGAATCACCTGCCGAGAACGCTGGAACCACCTGATCCACTGCCCGGAACCACCCGCCGGACACGTCAAAATCACCTGACGGACATGCCAAAATCTTACCTGCTGGACATGCCAAAATCACCAGCCGGCTATGCCAGAACGACTTGCCGGACACTCCGGAATCACCCACCGGGCATGCCGGAGCCACCTCTCAGACTCGCCGGAAGCACGTGCCGGACACGCCGGAACCACCTATTGGACAGACCGGAACCACCTGACGGACCCATCTGAAACACCTGCTGAGCACGCCGGAACAACCTGCTCGACTCGCTGGAGCCACCTGCTGGCCACGCCAAAATCACCAGCCGGCTATGCCAGAACCACTTGCTGGACACTCCGGAATCACCTGCGGGGCATGCCGGAACCACCTCTCAGACGTGCCACTACCATGTGCCGGACACGCCGGAAACACCTACTGGACACAACGGAACCGCCTGTCGGACACGCCTGAACCACCTGCCGAGCATGCAGGAACCACCTGCTCGACTCGCAGGACCCACCTGCCGGACACGCAAAAATCACCTGCTGGCTATGCCAGAACCGCTTGCCGGACTTTCTGGAATCACCTGCTGGGAATGCTGGACCCACCTCTCAAATGTGCCAAAATCAAGTGACGGAGACGCCAAAAGCACCTGCCGAGCTAGCCGGAAGCACCTGCTCGAATCGTCGGAACCACCTGCCGGACCTGCCTGAACAACCTGCTGAGCATGCCGGAACCACCTGCCAGACACGCCAAAATCACCTGCGGGCTGCGCCAGAACCACTTGGAGGACTCTCTGGGATCACCTGCCGGGCATGCCGGAACCACCTCTCAGACGTGCCAGAACCACGTGCTGGACAGGCCGGAACCACCTCCAGGACAGACCAGAACCACCTGCCGAACCAAACTGAATCACCTGCCGAGAACGCTGGAACCACCTGATCCACTGCCCGGAACCACCCGCCGGACACGTCAAAATCACCTGACGGACATGCCAAAATCTTACCTGCTGGACATGCCAAAATCACCAGCCGGCTATGCCAGAACGACTTGCCGGACACTCCGGAATCACCCACCGGGCATGCCGGAGCCACCTCTCAGACTCGCCGGAAGCACGTGCCGGACACGCCGGAACCACCTATTGGACAGACCGGAACCACCTGACGGACCCATCTGAAACACCTGCTGAGCACGCCGGAACAACCTGCTCGACTCGCTGGAGCCACCTGCTGGCCACGCCAAAATCACCAGCCGGCTATGCCAGAACCACTTGCTGGACACTCCGGAATCACCTGCGGGGCATGCCGGAACCACCTCTCAGACGTGCCACTACCATGTGCCGGACACGCCGGAAACACCTACTGGACACAACGGAACCGCCTGTCGGACACGCCTGAACCACCTGCCGAGCATGCAGGAACCACCTGCTCGACTCGCAGGACCCACCTGCCGGACATGCAAAAATCACCTGCTGGCTATGCCAGAACCGCTTGCCGGACTTTCTGGAATCACCTGCTGGGAATGCTGGACCCACCTCTCAAATGTGCCAAAATCAAGTGACGGAGACGCCAAAAGCACCTGCCGAGCTAGCCGGAAGCACCTGCTCGAATCGTCGGAACCACCTGCCGGACCTGCCTGAACAACCTGCTGAGCATGCCGGAACCACCTGCCGGACGCGCCAAAATCACCTGCGGGCTGGGCCAGAACCACTTGGAGGACTCTCTGGGATCACCTGCCGGGCATGCCGGAACCACCTCTCAGACGTGCCAGAACCACGTGCTGGACAGGCCGGAACCACCTCCAGGACAGACCAGAACCACCTGCCGAACCAAACTGAATCACCTGCCGAGAACGCTGGAACCACCTGATCCACTGCCCGGAACCACCCGCCGGACACGTCAAAATCACCTGACGGACACGCCAAAACTTACCTGCCGGACAGGCCAAAATCAACAGCTGGCTATACCTGATCCACCTGGCGGACAGTCCAGAATCACCTGCTGGCCATGCAGGAACCACCTCTCAGACGTAAGAGAACCACGTGCTGGACACGCTGGAACCACGTCCTGGACAGACTGGAACTACCTGCCGGACACGCCTGAACCACCTGCCGAGAACGCCGGAACCACCTGCTCGACTCGCAGGACCCACGTGCCGGTGATGCCAAAATGAACTGTCGGGTACACCAGAACCACTTAGCCGACACTCCGGAATCACCTGCTGGAAATGCCGGAACCAGCTCTCAGACACACCAGAACCACGTGCCGGAGACGCCGGAAGCACCTGCCGAGCAGGCCGGCCCCACCTGCTCGACTCGCAAGAAACACCTGCCGGGTACGCCAGAACCACCTGGCGGACACTCCGGAATCACCTGCCGCGCATGCTGGAACCACCTCTCAGACGTTCCGGAAGCACGTCCCGG
>NC_091812.1:11280000-11290000 GCF_041296235.1 Equus asinus
GCGGCCCGGCGGGGCGCTGGGGCTTCTCGGAGCCCCAAGGGCTCCCTGGAGCCTGTGGACGAGCAGCTGCAAGGACCCCAGGGCCGCCGCCCTGCCGGGTCGACCAGCAGCCCGGCCCGGACTCGGCCCCCGGGTCCCGTGGCGCGCAGGTCGACCAGATGTCCGCGCCGAGTGCCGCGGGCCCGCGGGGCGCTCGGGCTTCTTGGAGCCCCGAGGGCTCCCTGGAGCCTGCGGACTAGCAGCCATGAGGACCCCGGGGCCGCCGCCCTGCCGGGCCGACCGGCGACCCGGCCCCCAGGTCGACCAGTAGCCCGGCCCGAACTCGGGCCCCGGGTCCTGTGGCGCACGGGTCGACCAGATGTCCGCGCCGAGTGCCGCGTGGCTGCGGGTCGTTTGGGCTTCTCGCAGTCCTGAGGGTTCCACGGGCACGTAGCTGCGAGACCCGGGCGGCTGCCCTCCGCCCGGCTCACGGGGCGCTTGTGTCCATCAGCTGGTCGTGCGGAAATCCCGTGGTTGGCCTCCCTCCCTCCCTCCCTCCCTCCCTCGTCCAGCCGCACGTTTTCGGGGTTCGTGCGACTGGGATGAAATAGACCTTCCAAAGGTCAATCGGAGATCATCCATCATACCTCTCGAGTCCCCAAAAGCCAAGAAACACGCCAACCGAAACGCTTTTATTATGCCAACGGTTCCCGTTTTCATTCCTATCGTTTAGGGAGGTTTGGTGGCAGCAGCGGCCGAAAGCAAAAGGAAACCCGAGGAAAGCGGCTCCATCCACCAGGGCTGTGTCTCATCCGTGCCGACGCAGGAGGGACAGGCTTCGTTCGTTCGCTGCGGCCCAAATTCCCGGGCCGCCCGAGGACCGCTCGCACCGGCCCGAGGGAGGGAGCCCCGGCAGGCAGGATGCCTCTGGTGAAATGGCCAAGTCGACCGCGCGAGCCACAACCCGCCCGACTGGGGGTGAGAAGGCGCACGGAGGAGGACTCCGTCCCCTATTCGGCAGACGGCCCTGGGACAGGGCCGTTCGCCAAAACCTCCCCAAGGCTGCTTTCCGTGACCGAGTCGGCCTCCGCGCCTGTACTCGTCCCAGCCCGAGAAACGAGACGCGGGGTGGATCGGGACCAGGCCACGCACCAGGCCGGCCGGCACTGCATCCTCCCTCCCCCGACCTGACCTGACCTGACCTGGACGAACGCCTCCCCATCGCCCGCCCCCGCCAGGCTGATCCGTCCGGCCGGTGAGGAGGCCACTTGTCGGGCGCCACCTGCTGCCCGGCATCCTCTTATATAGTGTTCGAGGAGGTCGACCAGGTGGCCCGGCTGGGATGGGGGTGGGGGCGTGTGGGGGGGCGGGGGGGGCGGTGTCCCGGACGGCGGGGGTCGGGGGTGTAGGAGTAGAGAGGGGAAAGGTGGGCGGGGAGAATGCCGGGGGCGGGGGTCGGTGCGGGGCGGGTCAGAGCGGGGCGGGGCAGGAGTTGGGGATGGGGGAGGGGCGGGAGGCCGTCTGGACATGGAGGGTCGGAAGAGCGGTGGTGACAATGATTTTCATTATCATTTAGAAAGAAGAACGTGGACTTATTTAGAGGAGTCCTTTGAATAGCTTCTCCATTTAGTTAACATACATCCAAATGGAGGTCGGGAAACTTGGGTCCTGTTAACATATGGATGGAAGTGGAAAGAACTATCGTGATGACCGTCCTTCTGTTTCTTTTATTTTTTCTTTCTTCCTTCTCCCCAAAGCCGCCCCCCCAACCCCCGCTCCGCCCCGCCCTGGCCCGTCCCGTCCCGTCCCGTCCCATCCCGCCCATAGTTGTAGGTTCCAGTGGTAGGTCTTTCGGGTTTCTGCTTTGTGGGACGCCGCCTCGGCGTGGCTTGAAGGGCGATGCTGGGTATGTGGCTGTGCCAAGGATCCGAACCGGTGAAAACCTGGGCCGTCGAAGCCGGGGGTCGGGGTGGGGGGCGCGTACTTGACCGCTCGTCCACGGGCTCGGCCCCCGGCCCTTGTTTTCTAGGGAGAGAGACAGAGAGACCCGATCCATTTTCTCTTGGCCTCTAACGCGTGTGTGTGGTCGAAAGGCGACGGAGAGAGGGGTTCTGGTCCAGAAAGCCCCAACCGCGCCGCCGCGGGGATCGGTCGGTCCCGCCCGAACTGTCCGAGTCGGAAAGGAACGGACAGCTTTCCTCCTTTGGGCCCCTGACTTGGGACCAACAGGGGAAGAGAAACAGGCCTGCCTCTCTCCCTCACACCCTGGCCCCTTCCCCCAGGACGCCCTCCTTCTAGTCAGCCCGCCTCTGGCTTTTCCACACGCCGACGACCGCTCGTCGGCATGGACCCACCGTCCTTGGGGGACACCACCACACGACTCTCCCACTCGTCTGCCTGCCTTTCGTTGGCGTTGCTGCCAAAGGCGAGGGGTAGGGGTGGCGGTGGCAGGGACGGCAGGGGCCCAGCAGCTCTCTTGCGGGTGAGGAAGTCTTGCTGGTTCTCCTAGGTCGGTGATCTTTCTCGATCTCCACACACATTCTTCGTTTGGGGAGCCAAGAGACGCCCTCTGAGGAATCCCTATGGCCAGGGTCGATCACTTACTCGCTCACTGCCTCGGCCTCGGCCTCGGCCTTGGCCTCTGTCCGTCTTGTCTCTCTCCCTCCCTCCCTCCCTCCCTCCCTCCCTCCCTCCCTCCCTCGTCGGTCTCTGTTTGTGGACGTCTAGGTGGAGGCGAGGCAGGGAGGCCACCCACCCACCCACCCACCCACCTCGTGGTTTACCACACGCTCTACACGGAGGTAGAATTCCCATCCCACCGAATCCATCCTTTCCACGGGGCACAAGCCAGTGGCCTTCGGGAGTCTCTCTCCCCAAGGTGGCTCATCCGTTACGGCTATCTATTTCCAGAAGGCTTCCGTTTCCACCCCATCCCTCTGAAAGAAAAAACGGCCCCACTCCCGGATCTGCCCCACCACGACCACCACAACCACCGCCACCGCCGCCGCCGCCGCCGCCGCGGCCATCTGCTGTCGCCCTCTAGGGTTGGACCGTTCTAGCTCTCTCCTCTGCGTGGAATCGCAACCTAGGTCGCCTTGGATGTCTGGCACCTCTCACTTAGCAGAAGGTTTTGGAGGCTCAGGCTGGGCCACGCTTTGGCCTGGGTCAGTGTTCCGTTCATCTGGACGGCTTCCTCGTTTTCCACGAGAAGGAGCCGTGAAGACGGACAGGAAGGGCGGATGGATGGCTTCTCCCGTGCTACCGAGTCCCTCTCCCCTTTTCCCCAAAGCGTGAGGGGCGGTCGAGAGGATCTTCTCTGATGACAAAAGTCAGAGGCACCCCGGGTCAGACACCGTGCGAGGCGTTGGTGTGTTCAAGAGACGAGAACATGTCCCCATCAGCGTTTCCTGTGGTTCTCGTTCCGAAAGGATTCACGCGCCACCCCGTCTCCCTCAAGGTCTTAGGGCTGTCGTGCTCCGCAGCCGTCCCGTGTCGTGGATCCTGGGCACCACTGCGCCACCGCCCCCCCCGCCATAGCTGTCGATCGCTATGTGGCACGCCTACGTTTGCCCAAAAGAGCAGTCCGATGGACAGCATGGTGCTTTTCCCAGCAGGCAGGCAGGTGAGAGTCGCCCCTCTAGAAGGTTTCCAAGCCCCGTTCCATTCTCAGAGGCAGCTCCTTTGGCCATCAAGGAGGCAGGCGATGGGGGTGGGGGTGGGGATGGGGATGGGGCCGGGGCCTCTGTCCCTCTGTCGCGGTAGAAATGATTGGGAAAGGAGGGACGATGGGCGTAGGTCGACCATCCTGGGCGGTGGTGTTTTGGGAGCTTTTTCTAGAAGGAGCGAACGGCCTTCCCTGGGAAGGGAGGAAACCAGAGGAGGTCCCCCTCAGACCGACCTGGCACGAGAAGGACATTCTCTCTCTCTCTCCCTTTTCTTCCTGACTTGAAATCAGGAGACAAAACTCCCCTGCCAAAGGGGCCCTCCTGAAACAACGGGGAGTGAGGAAGACCTCCTTCTCTTCATGGTTGAAGTTCTCCCTGCCTTTCCTGGACGGGAAGGATAGCACCTACGCCCGCTGCCGTCAGCGACTTTTAGTCCCCCTGGAGAGGAAGAAATTCTTTCCCGTGGCCGAACCCTGGCGGTTCGTTCGTGCTGCAGAGGACGTGGCCCTCTCTGACACACCCAGGAACCTCCTCGCTCCGGGTCGAGGAGAGGGAGTTCTGTTCTGTGGTTTAGAATGGTGCTTAAAGAGGGACATCGCTTACAAAGGGTCCTCGTCCCCCTTCCTAAGCAGACTGCTCGGCTCGGAGGCGTGAGATACGTTTCACATCCTCCTCGTCGTCTTCACTCAAAGTTTTATTGGAGTTTTGAAGATTTTATTTTTTGTCTTTCCTTTTTCTCCCCAAAGCCCCCCGGTACATAGTTGTGTGTTCTTCGTTGTGGGTCCTTCTAGCGGTGGTATGTGGGACGCCGCCTCAGCGTGGTTTGATGAGCAGTGCCGTGTCCGCGCCCGGGATCCGAACCGACGAAACACTGGGCCGCCTGCAGCGGAGCGCGCGAACTTAACCACTCGGCCACGGGGCCAGCCCCTTACTGGATTTTTAAAACAAATCCGGGGGCCGGCCCGGTGGTGCAGCGGTGAAGTTCGCACGTTCTGCTCCGCCGGCCCCGGGTTCGCCAGTCCGGATCCCGGGCGCAGGACCCGGCACCGCTTGGCGAGCCACCGTGTGGCAGGCGTCCCACCTGGAAAGTAGAGGGGGATGGGCACGGATGTCAGCTCAGGGCCAGTCTTCCTCGGCCGACAGAGGAGGATTGGCGGCAGATGTTCGCTCAGGGCTCATCTTCCTCAAAAATAAAATAATAAATCGATTCGATAAAATATCAAATAACACAACCGCGGGATCACGACTCAGAGTCACCATTGGCCCAATGATGCCACTCCCCACCCCCCCACCCCCCTACCCCCCACCATTTGGAGGTGCCGTCAGTGGGATTCGTTCCTGTTTGTCCATCTTTCTTCCTCTTATTTTTTTTTTAAAGACCGGCACCCGAGCTCATTGCCAATCTTTTCTTTTCTTTTTATTCCTCCTCCTTCTTCTTCTTCTCCCCAGAGCACCCCAGTACCTTGTTGTATATTCTCTTTGAGGGTCCCTCTGGTTCTGCCGTGTGGGACGCCACCTCAGCGTGGCTTGATGAGCGGTACCGTGTCCGAGCCCAGGATCCGAACCTTCAAAGCCCCGGGCCGCTGAAGCGGAGCGTGCAAACTCAACCGCTCGGCCACGGGGTCAGCCCCTTCCTTCCTCCTCCTCCTCCTCCGGAGGAGGAGGAGGAGGAGGCAGGCCCTGTGTGAAGTCGCCAGTGAGTCTGTGGAAAGAGACGGAGGATTTCCCATGGGAAGCTGGGGCGGGGGACACGGACCAATGTCGTGCGAACTTGAAGGTGAATGATCAAAAAAGCCACACACGCCTAGAGCAGCGGGTTGCCAGTTAGGAGTTTGCTTGCCGGGCCCATAACGCAGGGCTCATCGATGAGCCAAACCGTCCGTGATCCTCAAGCAGTCTAGTAGGGTTAGAGAAAGGAGGGGAGCACTCTTTCTGCCCCAGACGAGGCGAGTTTCTCAGACAGCCACCCTGCCCCAACATCTTCCCTCCCTGCCTCCCGGCCCTTGGCGGACTGCGGCCTAAGGGTGGGGGAATTGAAGAAAGCCGTTCAATGGAAAAGAGCCCGAGGCCATGGGAGAGAGCTTCCTGCACTTGAATGAAGCCCTGACACCAGGCCTGTCGGAATGAATGGGCCTGACCTCCCCTCACCCCTCCCCCCTCCCAGGCTGGCGAGTCCCACCGACTCGACTCGGCAGTGGAAGGCTAGGGGTTTCCTCCGAAATGGTGAACCGGCCCCCTTGTCCACAGGAAAACCACACACGGGTACAGCCTAGGCCGGATCTCGGGCCAAGTCGTCAGGGTGGCAAGATGATGGCGGATAAGAGGAAACTTGTTCTGGGACCGCCCCGCCCCCCATCGCCTCTCTGGCTGAGAAGAGGGCTGGGGAGCGGTGAGGGTCAGGGGGAGAGTGGGGGCGGGGCCGGGACAGGGACCACCGGGCAGTAGGACGGGAGGAGCCCTGAGGCCTGCCTGCCTGCCTGCCTGCCTGCTTCCTTCCCTGCCGGCGCAGGGCTGAGAGAGGCACGGGGCACGCTGGCTCCTGCCCCTTCACTCATTCAGGAAGCCTTCTGTTGTTGCTGCTGAGGTGCCGGCTGCGGTGACAGACAGAGCAAAACTCCTCTCTCTGTCTATTTCTTCAAAGGCCCAAGTCTGAGCTACGACAGATTCCCCTGTGGCTCGACCCGCAACCTCCCATCCTGCCAGACCAGACCCCTTGTCCAAAAACCTCCACTGGAGGAGCTCTTTCACCTGACCCGGAAAGGAAACACCAGCCCTGCCTCAGCCTCACACCCACCACCACCACCACCGCCACCACGACCCCCCCCCGGGTCTCCACTCCATTGTGGGTTTTGCTTTTTGTTTTTTGTTTTTTGTTTTTTGTTTTTTGTTTTTTTGCTTAAAGATTGCCACCTGAGCAAGCCTCTGTTGCCCATCTTCTTCAGTTTCAGAGGGTGGATTTCTCAGTGTTGCTTTTTCCCCAGGTCTCCACGCCCTTGTGTGTTTCTCCTTTCTTTGCTTAATGTTTGCCACCTGAGCTAGCCCCTGTTGCCCATCTTCTTCAGTTTCAGAGGGTAGATTTCTCAGTGTTGCCTTTTCGCCAGCTCTCCACGCCCTTGTGTCTTTTTTTTTTCTGCTTAAAGGTTGCCACCTGAGCTAGCCTCTGTTGTTGCCCATGTTCGTCAGTTTCAGAGGGTGGATTTCTCAGTGTTGCTTTTTCCCCAGGTCTCCACGCCCTTGTGTGTTTCTCCTTTTTTTGCTTAATGTTTGCCACTTGAGCTAGCCCCTGTTGCCCATCTTCGTCAGTTTCAGAGGGTGGATTTCTCAGTGTTGCTTTTTCCCCAGGTCTCTACGCGCTTTTGTGTGTGTGTGTGTGTGTGTGTGTGTTCGTGCTTAAGGATTGCCACCTGAGCTAGCCACTGTTTCCCATGTTCGTCAGTTTCAGAGGGTAGATTTCCCAGTGTTGCCTTTTCCCCAGGTCTCCACGCCCCTGTGTGTTTCTTTTGCTTAACGATTGCCACCTGAGCTAGCCTCTGTTTCCCATGTTCGTCAGTTTCAGAGGGTGGATTTCTCAGTGTTGCTTTTTCCCCAGGTCTCCACACCCTTGTGTGTTTCGCCTTTTTTTGCTTAATGTTTGCCACCTGAGCTAGCCCCTGTTGCCCATCTTCGTCAGTTTCAGAGGGTGGATTTCTCAGCGTTGCTTTTTCCCCAGGTCTCTACGCGCTTGTGTGTGTATGTGTGTGTGTGTTTTCTGCTTAAAGATTGCCACCTGAGCTAGCCCCTGTTGCCCATCTTCATCAGTTTCAGAGGGTAGATTTCTCAGTGTTGATTTTTCCCCAGTTCTCCACGCCCTTGTGCTTTTTTTTTTTTTCCTTAAATGTCCGCACCTGAGCTAGCTTCTTTTGCCCATCTTCGTCAGTTTCAGCGGGTAGACTCTCCGCCTGCCTTCGACAGACCCTCTGGGCTGGAAAGCTTTCCTCCTCCCGTCATCACGGTCCTTCTCGGATGACGTGCCTGGTTTCGGTTTGACCGTCCCCGCCCGCCCTGATTTTCTAAGTCCTCCCGGGAGCCCTGGGGGCGCTCCAGCCGCTCTGGGAAGTGGCGGCCTCCCGGCCTCACCGGCCCAGCCCGGCCCGGGCCGCCCCCTGGCCTCTCTGGGGGAACTCTCCCCGTCCCCTTCCTGGTGAGCGCCCGAGAAACCTTTTCCGGGTCCCCCTCCTGTGGCTGGGGCTGTGCCTTGGCGGCCGGGAGCCCGCGGGCGGACGCCCCAGGGTCGCACTGGGCTGGGAGGCTGGGTCCGAGGGGGCGCCGGGATGGGATCGGGCGGCCCGGCGGCCCGGATGTGCTCCCCTGCGGGCCCGCGCTCCGGCTCCGTCCTGCTGAGGCGGTCGCCGGTCGCCGGGTGCCACCTGGCGGCTGCTTTTATATTGTCTCTTTCCTCCGGAGAGACGGGCCAAGGGACGGGACTCGGCCGCGGTGACCGAGGCAGAGTCCCGGGAGGCCGGCGTTGCTGGCGGGATCTGGCCCGGTGGCGCCGGGGCGTGAGCGCGACACCCGCTCGCCAGAGATTGGAGGTGCAGGCTACTGAGGGAGGTGGCTGTCGCCGCGCCGCCCGGTGCCGGCCGGGGTGTGGGGCCTCCCGGACGGGTCGACCAGCAGCCGCCGGTGCCCCTCCGTCCCCGGGAGGGGGTGGGGGGCCGCCGTGGGGGAACGGGCCAGGGAGCTCGTCCCGTGTCCGGCCGTCGTCCCGAGGGTGGCCCGGTGGTCGGGCCTTCCGCGTCGCCGATCCCCTTGCCGCGCCCCACTCCGGAGGTGGGCGACCGGCCGGGGCCTTGCGGGGGAGGCCCGTGGAGGGCGCAACGGGCTCGGCCGGCGGGCTGGCCTTTTCCCCACTGGTCTTCCGAGTCGACAGGCTCTGGCGGTGGGGACCGGGCCCGGTCCTCGGATGCCGCCTCCTCCGTGGCAGTTTTTTGTCCAAGTCCCGCCCTGGAGAAGAGCGTGGACCAGCCCCAGGAGCCCTCGAGGGCGGGCCGGGGAGGGCGTCCCCGGCCTGGACGCGTGCCCGGGGTGGGTCCGGGCCATCGGACCGGACTTCTCTCTCCGAGTTCCGCGGGGTGCGTCTTTGTCCGGAGGTGGGAGGGGGCCGGCTCGAGGCGTAGGTGGAGCCCCAGCTGAGGGACGCGAGCCACGGTCCCGCCCCGGGCCCGGTCGCCGGAGGCGCCTCCGCGGAATTCTTTTCTAAGTCCTGACCCGGCGACTCAGAGGGATGGACTGACCGGTCCCGGCCCGTGCGGGCAGCCCGGGGAGGCTGTCCCCGGCTCCCCCTGCCGCCACGCTTCTGGGGTCGACCAGATGGCCCCAGGAGCTCCGGGCCTGGTGGCGATGGGGTCGTGCTTGGGGTCTGGTGGCCGTGGCCGTGATCCAGGGGTTCCCCTCGTGATCCGTGGGTGGGCCCCGTCTCCAGGCGTGGCGATTCTTGCCCCCGAATGGGTGGTTTTGTGCCGCCAGATAAGTGCTGACATGCTCTGCTCGGGTGACAGTCGCCCGAGAGCTTCCGGGTGCCTGGATGCGTGTGCGGGGAGGTCTCCGGGCTCTGGCCGAGAACCGGACGCCCGTTTCCACCCCCATCGCTTGAGCCGCCTGCTGGGGCCTGCGCGCGCCAGCTCTTGTGCGTTCCAGGCATCCCCACGACCGTGGTGCCACCTCCGGTCTCTGGTACCCGAGGGCGGCGGGGTTAGGGGTGCGGGGTCCTCTACCACATGCACTACCTGCCGTCGGCACCCGGGTGCGGTCGCGACTTACCCCATCCCGCCGGCTCCGTGCCAGTGCGTGTCAGGCGTTCTCGTCCTGGGGTCGTCGCCCGCGCTTGCTGGAGGAGGAGGGGGGTCGGTGAGGCTGAAGCAGGTCCCTCCGCTCGCTGTCCTCGCCGGCCTTCCCTTGCTCGGGGGTCCCTCGCGTTATGCTGCCGATCGATGTGGTGATGCTGTGCTCTCCCGGGCAGGGCCTAAGCCATGCCAGACGAGGGACGGACGTTCATGGCGAACGGGACCGCTCTTCTCGCTCTGCCCGCAGGTCCCCTCGCCCGTTCTCCCCCGCTGCGAGTGGCGTGTGGGAGGCGTCAGGGGTGCGGAATCCGGCCCGACCTCGCTCCCCTGCCCCGTGCCTTGTGGCGTGGGAGGTGTTGGGGTCTCCGTGACGTGGCGGATGCTCCGCCTGTGCCTCTTGGCAGTGTCTCGCGGGCGGCCCTCCCCACGGTGGGGCGGGCCGTGTTGCCGCCGCGCCGCGCGCCTTCCCGGGCGCGTGAGCGCGTTCCCCCGGCCGCTGGCGGTGCCCCTGGAGCATTCCAGGTCGTCCC
The DNA here is from genome assembly GCF_041296235.1 of Equus asinus. Lineage (NCBI taxonomy): Eukaryota > Metazoa > Chordata > Mammalia > Perissodactyla > Equidae > Equus > Equus asinus. Next base: position 11,289,997 of record NC_091812.1, read on the forward strand.
TCAG